>NC_067494.1:7995588-8168088 GCF_947179515.1 Apodemus sylvaticus | reverse complement strand
GGTAGAGAAACAAAGGGTGTTTTAAGACTCTCTAGGTCTTAGACGAGTTTCTGAAAGACTGTCCATCTTCCAGGAGAAAGAAAAGAGATCTTCTTTTGAATTCCTGCTTCTGATTTCTGAATTATCCTTAAATAATGGAGTTGTGGGTGGTGTGTACTGTTTTAGCAAGCTGGCAAGGAGACCCATCTTGCTGTGGAATTCTAACTAGGGTTGAGGTAGTTTGATATGGAGAGAATAATCAAGAGATTTATCAAAGTAAATGTACTAACCTTAGAAACCCTCCCAAACCTTGGCTAAAATGCGGCGTAGACAGTGCCAAATGTTTGAAGGAAACAGTTTATGTTGCAGACACCTAGTCTAGCTCTTTCCATATGGCAAACTAAGGAAAGAGATGGAAATCCTTTTGAATAGGTGAATTAAAGAAGGAAACAGAAACAAGGGTGTGTGGTCTTCCTTTGATTTTAAAGCAACCGAAGTGAGACACATTCCAAACAGACGCTCAGGCCTTTATGACTTATTAAAGTATTTCATTTTTTTCCTTTCCTGAGGTTGGACAGGAAATTCCACTGGAAGAGGGAACATATTCTAACAAGAGATTTGACCACAGAAAGTGGGGAGGGGCTGAACAAGCAAGGTAAGCGTGCTAGGCTAGGAGGTAGAAGAAAGGAGTCAGTGCACAGAAAGTCAAAGCGAGCCTTTCTAAAAAAGTTGGGGAGCGGGGAGAGGAGAAACTTGTTGGATGTGGTAAGGATCTTATAAAAACCAAAGTCAATCTGCCTTGGTCAGGGCTAACTAGATAAGGTTATAAAGATTCCAAGAACCAGCAAAGCAAGGTTTGGTGACAGTTTCCCTCTTAACTTGATTCAAAACAATCCCACACTGCACAACTCTGTATCACCACTCAGAGATCCAAACTAGAGCCCAAGGGAAAAGCAAAGAAGTAAGTTCAGTCACGGCTTCCCGGAGCTTGAAAGCTAATGGAAGAGCTAACAGCCCAAGCAGCAACCAGCTGGAGGTCATTCCAGAGAGGAAGTTTCAATTAGGAAGAGCCTCGCCCCAGGGTGCATATCGGAGACAGCATTTTTTCACATTTATCGTGGTGAGAAATCAAGTTAACATCAATTCAGTAGAGGTGGAGAGAAAGCCAGCAGAACAGGAGTGTGGCCTTCCCTTTGGCCAGTAGTTCTCAACCTGGTGCTGTGACCCTTTAAGGTTTAGTTGCTCAGAGATTTAGTCCATTAACATCCCAGCGCGGGAAGTACCTGGTGCAAGATAAGTATCCCAGCTCAGCCGTGCAAGCAGCAGGAAGAGAAAAGCCCCTTGACCTGGCTTGGGCTTCTGAAATCCCAAAGCTGACACCCAGTGACAGTTTTCCTCCAACAAGCCACACCCAGTCCAACCAAGCCACACCTCCTCATCTCAAATAGTGCCACTCACTAATGACTAAGTATTCAAATATTTGAGCCTATGGGAGCTATTCCTATTCAAAGCACCACAAAGGACTAAGCTGGTACCATCTTGCTTTTTTACCGCACGTCTTTGCTAGGCTACGAGGCTGTAACAGATATAGCCCTTTACCTTGCACGTTTCAGCTCTAGAAATGTAAGCAACTCATTCACTCTATAAATTATCTAGACCCTTTACTGGAATAATACAAAAGAGGCTTAGACAGAGGGGCACAAATTCCAGTTAAGAGTGGTTGGTCCATCCTGATGACTTAATGTCCCCCCTAAGATTCTCTTTCCTGGGCTGATATCCACTTAGCAGTGAGTGCATACCATGTCTGTTCTTTTGTGATTTGATTAGCCCAGAAGCTGGAATACCCAAGACACAATTCACAGATCAAATGAAGCTCACGAAGAAGGAAGAACAAAGTATGGATACTCTGGTCTTTCTTTAGAAGGGAAAACAAAATACCCACAGGAGGAGATACAGAGACACACTGTGGAGCAGAGTCTGAGGGGAAGACCATTCAGAGACTGCCCCACCCAGGGATGCATCCTATATACAGTTACAAAACCCAGACACTATTGTGGATGCCCACAAGTGCTTGCTGACCAGAGCCTGATACAGCTGCCACCTGGAAAGCTCTGCCAGTTCATGACAAATGCAGAAGGGGACACTCTCAGCCAGCCATTGAACTGAGCACAGGGTCCCTAATGGAGGAGCTAGAGAAAGGACCCAAGGAGCTGAAGGAGTTTGCAGCCCCACAGGTGGAACAACAATGAGTCACCCAATACCCCCCCAGAGCTCACAGGGACAAAACCACCAACCAAAGAGTATACATGGAGAAACCCATGGCTCTAGACACATAGGCAGCATAAGATGGCCTTGATGGACATCAAAGGGAAGAGAGGATCCTGGTCCTGGGAAGGCTCAGTGCAGCAGTGTAGAGGAATACCAGTACAGGGAAGCAGGAGTGGGTTGATTGGGGAACAGCGGAAGGGAAGATCAGTTATGGGATTTTCATGAGGGAAACCAGGAAAGGGGACAATATTTGAAATGTAAATAAAGAATGTATCTAATAAAAGAAAAAAAGTTTCTCCTTCCTGAAACTATTGCCTTAAGAGTAGGTGGTTAATATATGAATTTGATAGTCAAACAAACATTCAATCAAGTCATTCACAGACAGAGAATTCAGATGAGAAAAGCTGATTGAGATTCATCGTGAAAATTGGAAATTAGAAATCTGTGTTCTCTCAATTCATTGAGTTGCTGCCACTAACTCCATACTAGAAAAGGACAGAGGAAACAACGAACTCAGAAACAGTCTCCTGTGTCACCACAGCATCCCCATTTTGATTTTCAGTATGTTTACCATGTAGGCATTGCCTGCACAGTTTCTCTGAAAGATTCATGAACTATGTCCCTCAGTGCTAAAGGGGTTCGCGTTTTCAAGATCAGAGAATTGTATCCTTTGATAAGGGAGTCCGGTCTTGACATGGCTGTCCTCCACACCTTCTCATTAGTTGCTCTCAGAGAAATCATGGGTTGGGAAAATAAAATTCACCAGCTGAAATGATGCTTTATAAAACGCCATGGGCTAGAAAATTTCTCAAGAGGCTTAATGTGCAGGAGCCCTGCATTATGGGATGGCGCACTTTAGTGCTAATGCGGATGGTGAATTCACCCTAGGAAGGATGGCTTATTTGTAGTATAGACAGATGACTGTGAAGTCTTCAATGGCCTTGGCAGGATGGAGGCATCTGTGTGGCTTGTGGATCTGAGTCTTCTCCAAGCTGTTTGGCAGTAACCGAAGAAACTCAAATGGCCATCGCCCTCCAGCCTTTCTTTCTGACCTTCAGGACTCTCACCAATGTGCTCTGGATTTCCCAGGCCTAATATCACTGAAAATGATCTTCATATTTGCAAGCATCTCTCTTTCCAATGTCCTCCACAAACCGTGACAGCCATGGTGCTGAGGGCAGCCACAGCAACTTTTCTGTGGTGAAGGGTGAAAAGCAGTA
Organism: Apodemus sylvaticus; assembly: GCF_947179515.1. NCBI lineage: Eukaryota > Metazoa > Chordata > Mammalia > Rodentia > Muridae > Apodemus > Apodemus sylvaticus. The sequence continues at coordinate 8,164,621 of NC_067494.1, read as the reverse complement.
TGTGGTCATAAGTAGTTCAGTTCTGCAGCTGGGACATCTCCACTGACACCCTGCATGCTGGTAAATTGATGACTTCCATGGTTTCATTTTAACAGTTTAAGCCACCTTCCCGTCAGGACACGGAGCAAGTGGAGAGTGTGACAGTTATTGTTGAGAGACTGTCCAGATTTGAAGAGCAGGGATGTGTGGTGGGAACATATTTCTACTTTGGGGAAGACAGTCTTCTAATGCCTTCTGTTCCTGTGGAATATGTCTCCCACTGGGTCCCAGCAGGGCGTTTTCTGAGCTCATTATAATCGGCTACTTGGCCTTCTGGAGATTTCTGTGTTCCAGGGCTTCATAGCTTTTAGTCCTTGGAGAGTATTTGTTCTGTGCTATTGTTTCTCAGCTCATAGTTGGTTCAGACCTGCATTTGATAGTTTGTCGGGCGAGTAGGTTTATAGAAGCATCGCTGACACAGAACCCATATAGATTTTCAAGCGTGTTCTCTCTATGCTGCATTGTCTGTGTGCCTGATCACCATGGCTTACGTTGCATGGGTAGTGAAGTGAGCATCAGCCTGGCAATTCTCTAAAGGCTGCTGTGTTGTTGATCCGCTGTTTCACGTGACTGTAGAGCTTCAGCCTGTACTGAATAATAGCAGCAAAGGTCTCCAGAATATGAAGACTTGTTGGTGCAGAACTAACATTTCACAGACTTTCAGATTGTATCGTCCTACAGCTTCCTTAAGTCTAGTGTCTCCCAGCTCCCTTGTCCTCATCATTTTCTGTCTGTTGTCCCCCTAGTATTACAGTGGGAACATAACAGTGCCTATAGAACTGGCCAACTGCAAATACCAGATGAACAGGTTAGGCTTTCCTGCCGTATCCCTTCCATTATGTATTTAATACAATTCTGTAAATCTAAAGAAACAATTAAGAAGAAAAGAAAGCTCTCATATACACTCATCTCTTCCTTGCAATATATGGACTCGTGTTTCTCAAGGTAGAAGACCCCAGACTTCCTTCATTCTTACAGACCACTAATAACTGCACTTGAATAATTAACCAAACTTATACATTGTTTCATTTAGTGTGTATACATGCATGTGTGCATGTGTGTCTCTGTGTGTGCATGTATATGTGTGTCCACATGTGTGCATGCATGTCTGCATGTCTTAGTGTGTGTGTGTATGTGTTGCATGCCCAAGCATGCAGGCACATAATACCTCAGTGTGCACATAGACATCAGAAGGTGACTTACAAGAATCAGTTCTCTCCTTCCACCATGGAGGTGCTGAGGATGCTCGTGGCCAACAAGTGATACCTGAAGGACACGTGTCACTCAGATGTCACTCAGTCTTTTCCTCCAGCATCCATGTGCAAACCCACTAGTACACACACATGGAGAGAGGCCTTACATTCTGTTCTCTAATGTTTTCAACTTAGTTTGACTGAACTACTAGCCACTCATAGGAACGTTCTCTTGTGACTCTGGTAATGATATAAATTTAAAAAAAACTAAAAACTCAAAGTTTTAAATTTCTCTACTGGGAAGAAAGTCCTAAAACTGTTGTAGCTTGAACAGAAAATATTTCCATCTGTCACATTTGTGGATACCACATGGGGTTTTATATAATGTTTTGTTTGGTCCTGAAGGCATAGATTAATTTTTACTTCCCTTGGGCACATAGTCTTGCAATCTGACAGTTTTTAAGCCCTAAACAAGGATAAAAATCCAAATATATGAATAGAACAGTGTCAATTATTTTGAAAGTAATAGGCGTACTTCAAATGAGAAGATAATAAAACTTTACGGTAAGGGCCACGGGGGAGGATGGATCAGATTCTGTGTGCATAGAAAGTTCTTGCTGATGTGCCAAACCTCCATTAACTGCCACCGCCTCCTAAAAGCCTTCCCTGATTTCCCCAGAGTCTGTGGAGGAGCACTCTGCAATGCTACCATCTTAAAACACTTCAGTTTCCCACAAGACTTCCTATCTCTTCACGGGGAACTGCATCTTACTAAATTCGTGTTCCCTTTGCTACCCACATTTCATTCATATGTGAGAGTCACTAGGCCAGTTCCTATCCCACTAGGAGGCCCTCAGGTAGCATAGGAAACCACAGGAAGACAAATAGAAAGGCAAGAAAAAAAATCACTGGACCAAGAGTCTCACTAAGAAGAATATTTGGATTAATAAACCTCTAAAGTCTCTTGATTCTAGAAGTCTGATCCGTTGTGACTGAGCCCAGTGTGTGCGCGTGCCTGTAGAACCACATGTGGGGTGCAGATTCATGGCCTGCTCGGGATCGTAGATCAACCAGAAACAAACCAAAATTGGAAGAAACAGATGTCCAGCAGTGTGAGAATTCTGAACACTGGTGTGAAAGCATATTCCAGAATGTTCTTGGCCTATAAAAGATGGGGTGGTGGGGTGACAGACAATAACAAGGCTTTTAAAATGTTACACAAGAGCAGAAGGTAAGCACAAAGATTAGGCAGCGTCTTTGTGGTACAGCGCTGCACATGAACCATAATGTAGACATCTCAATAGAGGCAAAATGAGCCTCTGCCTGGAAACAGAGGAATGAACCTGGTTCAGGGGAAAGCAAACTCAAGATAAGACATCAGAACATATAAAGCTTCAATGAGAGGGGGAGTCCAACTGTCACCCCAGTGAGAGAAGTAGCAACTGAGATTGTGTTTCAATTAGTACGTTCTGATATCTGTGGTGAATGCCAGTCTCTCATATGATGGCGAAGCTCTAGAGGGGCCCATCACGCTCTGCACTACATTAATGAGACGGGAGTACATTTTATAAAGTTCGCCCTGATAGTATCCATGCCTGTTGCTGAAAAAATTGTGGCTAGTGTACCGAGCACTCGGGATGGAAAAGTGAATGATCTGTAGGTAGCTATACCCTAGTTTATGCTACTTTGTAAATTTTGGGTATCACCAGAATCATCCATGCATACAATGTTTCCAGGCAGTCTCACTTTTGAATGCCCTCCTGACCAGAGTGCATGTCTGTGGACTGCCTCAGGAAGAGCTCAACCAGGAGGCTGCCAGTAGAACAGCACAAGACTTTGCTCTGTGTAACCCTCTGCTTCCCTGTGTTTCCAGGTTTGGGAAGCTTTATTTCCAATATCTGCAGGTGTGCATAAACTGGGAAGAACCACAGAAAACTCTGGAAGATACACTCTAAGGCCAAAGAAATGACAGGATCTTTGATAATGTGTGGTTGTTCGTTTGTTAGTTTTGTTGTTGTCTTTGTGGCTGTTTTGTATTGTCGCTTTAACAAGATAACCAAGAAAAGAAACCTAGACTCAAGAAGTCCATCATGGCGGCAGGAGAGGAGACACCTGTTCCCAAGGCAGCTGCTGCCCTGAAGCAGAGAGCAATGACTGTGTCTCTTAGCTTGCTCTCTCCTCTGTATTCAGCCCTTGGATCCAGCCCGTGAGATGGCCCTGCACGCCATCTGGAGAGGCTCCTTCTACCTCGGCTCACTCCCTCGCAGACATGGCCAGAGGTTACTCTCCTAGGTGATTCTAGAACAGATCCTGACACTCTGACAATATTAATTACCATGGAGGAAATGAGTCCCAGCAGCGTGGCTCTGACAAGAGTGGACTAGAATGAAAAGGAAAAGAGGGCGTGGTCTGTTGAGGCTATGTCTGGACGATGAAGGGAATCCAGGTAAGTGCACTAGGCTGATGCTCAGACCCAGGCACACCGCCAGCCTTGCGCAGCATCTTCTAGAGCTTCTCTCAGGCTGAAATTTGACAGGCACGGAGATTTGCTCCACAGTCACAGTTATGAGAAAACACGCCATCCTTTAAATATTACGGAAATCCAAATTTAGGGTAAGGAAAAAATAGGGGAAAATGTTTTCACAGGAAAGCAAATCTGGAGGGCTGCTCCTCAGTGCAAGAAAGTGTCAGCCTTGCATGTCCCTAGGCAAGTTACCCAAACTCTCAGGAAGGTAATTTTTCAAAAAGTTATGGTACATAGTTAGCTGTCCCCAAATATACCAAATTACATGTTAAACATAAAAGTGAAATCGTTCTGCAAGAATTAGGAATACTATTTGTTTTACTTAATTATGTTATTTCATTACCTAATTTCAGAAAGAAGAGAGTCCTTATTACAAAAAAAAAATGATTCAGGCTTTTTTTACATTGTATGTGTGTGTGTGTGTTTGTGTATGTATGTATGCACATGTGTGTATTAAGTTTGCTTGTTGTTAGATATTTTATCATAACAGCATATGAATATATTCTAAAGCAAGCTATATTCTAAAGCAGACGGGTCAGTTAGCACTGTTCATTTTGAGGTACAGCCAATCTCAGAGTGATGCTCTGGATATGACCCTTGGGGACTTGTACCAGTGGCTACCAAAATAAAATTATACATCCCCTTGGCCTGTAGCTCTTTCTAGTGTTAAATCATTAATAAAGAGTACCGCCCCGCCAGGCCTCTGCACCAAGTCCCAGCGGGTCTCACTCAGGTCAGCTCTCAGTGTCGCCACCGAGCCAATCTTCCCCAGCTAGTTCTCACAATGACCCAGATGTGTTTCCTCTCTGCCTTAGACTCTGTAAAAAGGTGGGAGTCCTGTGCTTCTGCCCAGCACCTGCTCCTTCCAAGTATCCAGTAAAGCATGACTCTTAAATAGTTAACCAAATATCTTTATGTATATAAAACTCCCAATTACATAATGCTAATTTACAATGATAAAGTCTTATCCCAATATTTCTCGCCTCTCCAAAACACCAGAAATATGTCTGAAGCCATCTGGATATCCGTGTCTCCCTCTCCCCGCCCCCCCCCCCCATGTGGTCCACCGTGCCTCTCTCTCCTCCCTTCACTTCCCTTAGCTCCTCCTCCTCTTTCTCCCTCCTCCCACCCCCCAATCACTGGCCTCTCACTTCCTCATTGTAAATGGATGGGAAATATCTTGCAACAGTTCTTTGCTATAGAGGGATGTGACTACGTTGCTAGGTTCTTGTGAGAAATTCATGAGCCTATGTGTGAATAAGCCAAAAGTTTGATTAATTATTGATTCCAAATCCAACCTGTGAGTTAGTGTAGGACTACAGCCAATGTGAAAATTTGTTAGAGGATGGTTAGTTCCAGGTATCTATGGGCTGGATACCACTGAGGATCAAGAACTGATAAGTATTCAGTTAAGCAGTATATGTATACCAAACCCCTATCATTGTAACCTGACTCGTGTTGGATTTTGATGAAAGAAAAATCAAGGTTGAGGGCCTGTGTATAATGTACGCTGAAGTGATTTGAATTTGTATGGTTGGTTTCTGTTGGAATAAACGTGTTGTAATGAACTGTAGGGATTTTTAATCATGGAATAGGGGGTGGGGCGGGGTGTGAGTTCTGGCCATCTTGTCACCCTGCCATGCCCACAGAGATGCCACACTCACAGGGGTGACTCATCATTGGGTCCCTGCAGGAAAAGGCTCTGAAGAAGAGCAAGGCGGGAACAAGAGCAGGTTTCCTTTCTATGCATGAAATTAAATAAGAATTAGGCTTGGCTCCGTCATGTCTATGATGAGTACGATCGAGATGGATAATGAACCCTCTCTGCAGCCCCAAGATCAGACTCCCTGTCCTAAGGAAGCCACTGCATCCACCATGAGGAAATGCTTCCAAACTGAGGCTGTTCTCGTGAAGAAGCTGATTTCTATCTGCCAGTCAACGTGCAAACGAACGGACACAGTGGAGCAGATGGACATGTTAAAGGCTGGCATAGCACTGAGGACTGAGCTGGGGAGGTCCCATGGGGAGGTCCCATGCCCTTTGGAGGACAACAGAGAGCCCATGAGTGAGCGAGCCTAGTGACAGAGCAGAGGGAGCCAATCGGCCTGGTCAAGGGTGGCATATTTCTACATGCTTACACTGAACACTCTTAGGCTCAGAAACACTCCCCATTATCATCTTCTTCATGGAAGAAACCAATTTGTTTCCCCTCCCGGGACTGACCCAGGCCTCCTGCATGCTGGAATGTACTACCACTGACCCACACCCAGTTCCTCTTTCTTTCTAAGACAGGGTGTAAGTTGCCTAGTCTGGCCTTAAACTTTTGATCCTCCCGTCTCAGCATCCCTAGTAGCTGGGATTACAGGCCTGTGTCTATAGGAAGGTGGAGCACACTGGAAACCAGTCCCTCGGGCATCTCCCACAAACACAAGTGGGCACAAGTGCTTCTGTGCACCTCTACTTAAACCTTCTTTGTGTAGTGAGTTTAGCCCTTTTTATGTTTTCTCTGGTCTTAGATCTCAGCCTCAACTCTGAACGCTACTTGTTCTTAAATTAGCAGACATACCCAATTCTTCAAGGAGGCACAGGGTTGATTAATTTTACTGATATTATCCAGGTTTCAGCGTTCCTTTTTCTCCTAATTCTCTTCAGAATTATGTAACTGTAATTCTCAAGCCATACTGGTTCCTTATGAATATGTTGATGACAGATATATACTATAAAACATGTTCACCCAGTCGGCAGTCCCACCTGAAACATTAGCACTGTGAATACAGTGTTGTTGCCTTCTAAATCACGTCAGCATATATCTACACGTGCTCTAATAGTTCTCAGGCATGGGATCTTAGCCTTCACGTCTGTTTAAATATCTCAAACAATAGGATATGAGTTGTTGGTATTCTGCCTGGTAACTCCCACAGTTACCAGGCAACAGCCAGGTAGGCATGGCACACTATTAAAGGGGCTGCTTATAAAAAGATAAAGAAGTAAAGGATATGTTCTATGGGGTGTGGTGAGGTGGGGGAAGGGGGTTCCTCAGTGGGCCCATGCAGAGGCATCCCTTCCCCGTGAGGGACCAGCCATACAACAGTCTAGTAAAGAATAGAGTTTATTCAGGGCATGGGGAAGGGAGTTAAGAGGGTATTAAAGGCAGAGAAGGGCAGAGAGAGGGAGAGAGTAGAGAAGTAGAGGCCGGTCATGACCAGGTGGAGAGAGGGGAGGAAGGGAAGGGGGAAGGGAAGAGCCCAAGAGGGCAAGAGAGAAGCAAGCTGGAAGCAGGAGTAAGAGAGAGAGGAGGGGCAAGCAGCCCCTTTAATAGTGGGCCAGGCCTACCTGGCAGTTGCCAGGTAACTGTGGGGAGGAGCTTAGAATCCTAACATGAGTCAGAACCAATGTGGATGTCCTTGAGCGTCTCTTTATAAACACATGTGCAAGTCTTTATTATGTGTATTTATCTTGTGTGATTATGTGTTGGGGGTGGGGTGCACACCTGCCACAGGGCAGTGCGAAGGTCACATCAGAGAACGATTTACAAGAGTTAGTCCTCGCCTTGCACTCAGTGCACTCCAGCAGTGGAATTCAAGCTGCTTTCAGATCGTTCCCGCTGACATGGACGACCTGCTGCTCATCTGCTCTGCCCACAACTTTCTCTACTTCCTGTTTTGTACTCTACCTGGCCCTTTGCTGGTTTCTCTTCTAAGATCTTCCTCCCTCCCTCCACTCCTTCTTTGTATGCCCATCAATTATGTCCTTCCTTCCTTCTTTCCTCCCTCCCTCCCTCCCTCCCTCCCTCCCTTCCTTCCTTCCTTCCTTCCTTCCTTCCTTCCTTCCTTCCTTCCTTCCTTCCTTCCTTGTTGCTCTGTGGTGTGTCTGCGTGCGGGCATGCGCACCTGCATGTGTGTTTGTCAGCGGTCAGTCTGTGTCTTTCCTTATCGCTCTCCACCTTATTCTTTTGACAGGGTTTCTCATTGAACCTAGATCCTGGGAACCTCCTGTCTCGGTATGTAGGCACTGGTATTTCAAGTGGTCCCAGCCAAGCCAGACTTGTTGTTTGCTTGTTTTCCAAATGTGAACACTCAGGATAGAAATTCAGGTACTCGGTGCTCTTGTCACAAATCTTTGCCCCCAGAGCCATCTCCCCAACCCTAGAAACTCTTCACAAACACAGGTACCAACTGACACCTTTTTAGAAATAAGGCAGTGGTTCGGCATCATTGTACAGGTAAGCCAGGGCACTTCCGGTCAATCCCCCCCCTTCCCTTCCCGCTCGACGTATTAAGTGTGACGCTTGGAAACTGCATCATAAGTTTAAGACTGACAAAGGGGTGTGTGTGTGCAAAAACATTGCAATCATTTGTATTTCTAGAACAGCTAAGAAAATGATCTAAAATCTTTTAAAACATTAAGCAACTTTAGTGAAGTACTTTAGTTCAAAATTAACACATAAAGCCAGTAAACTTCTGTGTATAAACACCTTGGCAATAGACAGAATGATGACACTATACCACAACAAGACAGGACCTGAAAGGCAAGAGAAAAGAAAGGTCTGTGTTTCAAAACTATGATATAAAATAATTATAATTATATACTATTGTATAATATAATCTTTATTATATTATATCATATTATAATATAATTATTATATAATAACTTTAATCTTTAAGTTTAATTTTACATAAAATGTTACAGTGATATAATAATATCTTGCCTCCCTACATTTATGTATAGATTTGGCATGAGTCAATAAAAATTAGTAATCTAATCCTTAAAGCTCATTTTCCACATAAATAATAAGAACAGGCAACCCTTTTGGCAAAGAAAAATAAGAATAGATGGGTTTTTATCAAATATATGTTATAATACTGGAAATTGTGTCAACTATGTCTGACAAAAGAAATTTAACAGAATAGTGAATCTTAATCTTGACCCACACATGTGGAGTTTGCTATGTAAGACAAGCACAGGAAATTGCCATGTAATTCCAAACCAACAGAAGTATAGTTGATTTCTTACAAACAAAAGTTACACTCTACTTTGAGTCTTTTAAAAATGTAAGTGTATTTTAGTTTTTATCCGTATGGGTGTTTTGTTTACGTGTATTCACCTGTGCCTTGTTTGGGTGCACAGTGCGTTTAACCATTAAGCCGTCTCCCCAGTCCATCTATTTTGAATCTTAGACAAAAAACAAAACAAACAAACAAAAAAAAACAGTAAAACACGTCAAGCCATAACCATCATTAAAGGCACCCTGGAGAAATGTGCATGTGTAATCTTAGACTTACGTTCTTTCTGATATTTGCATACAGTCACCAATAAATGAAAACAGTTTGAAATTTTTTATAGGCAACTAGAACTTCCTGTATGGTAAATAAAGACTATCATTTCAAAACGTATAGACGTAGATAACGTTTACTAGGCAGGTCATCTGTAGAGAGCCAGATTTCTCAATACACACAGAGTTGCTTAAATCCATCTAAAAGTCCATGAGGAGACCCTTCCTCTTTCCCCCAGAAAGAGCTACAGCAATCAGGAGCACCAGGAAAGCCAAGACCAGGAAGACTATCTCTTCACTACAAGGCTGGGTTTTTAGCAAGAGTTACCATGACAATACCTTAGTGTGCTGGGCCTTCTGTAACGACAGTGTTATAGATGAGATGACTTACACACAGCAGAAGTTTTCTCATGGTTCCAGAACCCAGGAAGTCTAATACGGAAGTCCAAGCATATTGGGCAGCTAACAAGAACCTACCACTGCCCTGTTCATAAACTGTCCCACTAGACCTTCACATGGCAGAATGTGAGTCCTCAGGGTCTCTCTTATACGATGCCAGGATTTGAAGGGTTTGTCCCTTCACAGCTCTGACATTGGGAACATGCTCCCCAAGTATCAATGTTAATGGCATGCAGAGGTGAGCATCTGAGAAATTGATTGGGGTTAAATGCAGTCTTGAGGGTTGGTTCCACAAAGAAGAACAGTCTTAGTCACTGTTGTGCTGCTGTGAAGGGGCACCAATCACGACCATGGCAACTCTTATAAAAGACAGCACTTAACTAGGGCTTGCAGATGGTCTTAGGCGATGCCTGTTAAAGGGTCATTCAACACTTCCCCGCACAACAGGGTCCCCCACACACAGTTTGAGAATTGCTTATCTAGAGGCTTCAGAAAAAGAGGAAGGAATAGCTGTCCCTTTCATTGAGACTCAGAGGTGCTCCATGATTTACTCAACGTCACAGAGACATGTAATGGAAGAGTAAGGTTCCAAATCTAGATCCATTTTTCTCAAAAGGTGTGCAATGTCTTTGTCATTGTATAGCACATTAACATGGACAGAACTAGGAAACAAGAGGCAAAGACGAAAGAAAACATTGAGAGAAAGCACAGTTGAATGGAAGAAGGGCTTGTGGTTCTAAGTTTAGGATTCAGTGAGGAGAAGTCGGGTATTTAAGGAGAGAAGTAAACATCATTTAAAGAAAGCAGTCCTAAATGTCTCCGAGTTACTCCGCTCAGTGCCGTGTCCTCAAAAAGTTGCAACAGCTGCGAAGAGGGCAGAATGAGTTCTGCTTCTGACCCTTATTCCATGTTTATAAAATTATGTGATGGATTATAAAACATCTTCAAACAACAAACACACACATGGTCAGTGTGAGGCTGGAGGATGATACCATAGAGAGCCACATGGTGGTGACTCCAATGGACATCTTGGGTGTCTTATGCATCTTAGCATGTTGAGGCACAGCGGGCACGGTTTCTGAGAGCTGGTCACTTTATTGCTATACTTTGGACATCTATTTCCAGATAAAGCTGAGGATATTAAAATGGCTCCTATCACCTAAAGCCCACTCATGTTCACACCCAATCAACTTAGAGATAAACTTATTTATTGGGTGTGTCACACATGCCATGGCACACACATAGAGGAGAACTTGCAAGAGGTCATTTCGCTCTTTCCATCGTGCTGGCCCTGGAGATTGGACTCCTATATCCAGGCTTGGCAATAAGCATCTTTTCCTGTTTATCCCTCTCAGCAGCCCAAGAAATATTATTATTATTATTTATTATTTGCTATCATATGACAAGCACAACATAGAAATATATTGTATCACTTGTTAGAAATTCTTACATAAAAGTTTTCTTGTTTCTAATTTGGTAATATATTCCCTTTGATGATTTCACCACAATAATTTGTCAACTAAGGTACATTCAGATAAAGGGATACTATATAATCATTTTTTAAAAGTAGGAAGTTGGAAGATGGAAAGAAATATTTGAAAAATACATTGATTTCATATAAAAAAAAGTGTGGTGAGTTTTCTTGTTTATTTGAAAATTTCAGACACACATATATGCACACATACATCTGAAAGAGTACAAACTAGAATGTGCCCAGCTGCTTATATCCTAACATTGATTCAGCAACACAAATGCCCCTACTGTAACTACTGACAACCAGGAATATCTTTCTAGAGAAAACATGCAGATAAGTCAACTGAAAATGTATTCCTTTTAAAAGCTATGATTTTAATCTTGATGATCTATTTTTTTAAAGTTCCAAATAGCTGACTTAGAATGTAACCTTTCCAGTTCATGCCTGCCTTTTCCCTCAGAGTCAAATTACTTTGTTAGATAAAAATCAATTTAAGAGCTGCAGCCTAAATGTAAAATGAGTTTCAACTTGAACCAACCAGCTAAATGGCATAGTTCTTTGTATACTTCGATACCCTTAGTATCCTTAGATATTTATGGCTTAAGCAACTCTTCCTGAGCAATTTCCAAAAAGGCAAGCAAACTACTTAGGAACCAGGAGTATAAAAACACAGTCATATGCATGTTTTCAAATAGCTGGCTGAATGAATACAGATGTCTTTGCTACAAAGGAAACAATTCTTCACTATTTTGTCCAAGCACAGACTTTAAAAGATGTGCTGGTGACCCTCCTTGGCTTCCTCTGTCTGTTCTTCCATAGTAAGGCAATCCCTACTCTTAGGAATGCCTTCTCCTCAAGAACCAGCACAGCATTCACTCAGATGCAAAGCAGTGGTTTTACCACAGCAGATGGAGAAACTCAAGCCATTCTAGCCACCCAAAGCAACACTGAAAACTGAAACTGCACTGAGACTGCACATCACAGCTGCCAGGGATTAAAAAGACAAGCATTGGCAAGGATGTGAAGTCAAGAGATGCTTTATATCCTGGTGGCAAAAGTATAAATTGGTATGGCCACCAATGATGACATATGGATAGTCTGGAATGAGAAGAAGAAAAAGGAGGAGGGAGGAGGAAAAGAAGGAGGAGAAGAAGAAGCACAAGAAGAAGAAGAAGCAGCACACAATCCAGCAACACACAATCCAGCAGTACCTCTTGAAAATACATCCAAAGGAAATGAAGTTGGTAGGTCACTCCCATGTTCCCTGCACCGTCATCCACAATAGTCAAGATATGGAATTAATTTAAATTCCTACTAAAGTACCAGTGATGAAGAATGAAGAAAATTCAACACACACACAAATGCAGAAGGAAAGCCCTTCATTCACAAACAAATGGGAAGTCTGAGGAATAAACATTATGTTAGGTGAAATGACATAGAAAGAAGAAACTGCATAATCTCTCCTATATATACATATATATACACATACATCATATACACATACACATATACATACACATACATCATATACATCATATACATCATATACATCTACACCTATACCTACACCTATACCTACACATACATCATATACACATACACGTATACATACATCATATATACATACACATACATCATATACATCATATACATCATACACATCATATACATCATATACATCATATACATCTACATCTCCACCTACACCTACACCTACACATACACATACATCATATACACATACACATATACATACATCATATACACATACACATATACATACATCATATACACATACATCATATATATCATATAATCATATACATCATATACATCTACACATACACATATACACATATACATATACATATTCATATACATATACACACACATATACATACTTATGCTAAAAGAATTAAATTTATAGCAGAAAGTAGAATAGTGGTGGGGAGTGGGAGATATGAGTCAAAATGGGTAATTTTCCATATGCAGGTGGCATGACCTACTCACACAATCAGAACATAGTACATGTGTACCTGATACATGCAGAAAGTCTAAAACCATGCATATGGAATGTACGTATTACATATTAATAGGATTCTGCAGCTACTGGGTACATGATGAACAGTAGCAGAAGATTACTGAATTGTGTGAGGCAACTGTCATCACAACACTACAAACGGCCTTTATCTACAAGAAGATGGGGTGCACTCTGAGATGGTAAGAATACAGCATAATGAATTGGTAATGTCACATATCATCACTATCAGGCTTTGTACACGGTGCATACATGTGTGAGCTTTTGCATTACTGCATTGCTTTAGCTTTGTTTACACCAGCATTGCCACAAATGTACAAGTGATCTGCTGCACCATGACTTGATGTGGCACTAACACATTACTACTTAACAAAAATTTCACCCCACTGTAACATTAGGAGACCACTGTCACATGTGTGGTCCCATTGTGGGACTAAAATGTCATTATTTGGAACATGGATATAACCACAATTTCAATTAGAAAACAAAAAAAGCTAAGCAAAACCAGGACCAGAAAAAAAAAATTACCAGGAAGCCTTGGGACAGGAGGGGAAGGGAACAGAAAAGAGATGAAATAAATAACACAGCCCAAATATATGACCCAAGACGAAGGCATTGAGAGAGCCTGGGGGCTCTTCAGAAACGGGAGCCCACAAACTCATGCCCATCCAGCAGGCGCCACAAACTGGTAACCTCTGAGCATCCCTGAATGGCCATTCTGTCCACAAAGACTGGAGGAAGAAAGAAGAAAGAAGGAAAACAACAAGCAGCGGGTGTCTGGAGGCCCAGCATTGAGAAGCCACCGTGTGTTCTCTGTGCATGCGTTCTCCGGTCCCAAGCACGTTTCTGCGCCTTTCTTCTGGTTACTAGAAACTTAGCTCTGAACATTGCTAAGCACTGGGGAATAAAGCTTAAGAACAACTGAGTCGGGAGTATGTTCAAAACACAGCAAATATCTGTAAGGAAATTAAAAAATAAAAAGAATTTGAATACTCTGTCATTCTAACACCCCTGTTGTAGAATGCCATGTTTTCTCTAAGATATGTGTAGGCATATATTATGTGTGTGTGTGTGTGTAGGTATATAATGTATGTGATATATATGATTCATGTGATATATATGATATATATGTATACAGATATATACAATGTATGTGTGTATGTACTGGAGAAATATGTTTACATATAGGAGAAGTAGATCATATGATCATATGTATATGTGTATGTGTACATGTATGTGTATATGTATATATGTGTGTGTATATGTGTATATGTATATCCCCCTCTCCCTAGAGGAAAGAAAACAATGATTTTAAATTTAAAAAAAGAGCTAATAAGATAGCCCAATAGTTATGGGAGCTTCTTGGCATGTATGTATGTATGTATGTATGTATGTATGTATGTATGTATGCATGTATATATAATGTACCTATACACTCACATATCTCTATCTCTATCTCTATCTCTATCTCTATATCTATCTATCTATCTATCTATATATATACATCTTGAAGAAAACATGGCATTTTAAAACAGTGGTGTTAGAATGCATGAGTACTCAAAATCTTTTACCAATCTTGATGGCCTGAATTCAATTTCCAGCTCCCCACAGTGAAGATAACTGATTCCCATAAATTATCTTCTAACTCAACTAATTAAAACTACTATATCCAAATCCTTGTGGGAAAATATAACCAATCAATTATTAGTCAGTCAGTGGTTGGTCTTGATTTGGCTACATCTATTCTACCCCATGGGCCAATCATTAGATTATAGTCTCCTAGACCTGGGAAATCAGGAAGAGAAGGTTAGCTTGCTGTAGGCAGTGAGCCCATGGAAGAGATATTACCTTTCTTGGAAAATACTTCTAAGAATAAATATATGATTTCTCACCATCCTTTTCCTGCTGCTATGGTGACCAAGAACACTACACAGCCCAAAGCCACCCATCCCTGGTTCTTGTGATAGGATAGCACAGATAAACTACTGGCTGAATCAAAATGGTCATGAATGCGTAAGAAAGTTTGGGTTATTTGAGAGCTGGGTTTGCTTGTTATTGCATCTTTTCAATTCAAACTGATATAAGTGAGGATAGTATTTATTCTCATATCACTTGTAAAGAAAAGAAAAGAAAAAGAGTGTATGGCCACGGCTATTAGCAGGGCACCATACTCTTGGGTAGGATTGGTATTCTTACAAGAGATAGTTCATACAGCAGTTGTCTCTGCTGGCTTTTGTTCTCTGCAGTCTGTGTATTTTGTCACAGCAGCAGGATTTGACTAAGACAGGCAGTGCCACTGGAATTAATGTCTGATCCTGTGGCTTAAAGAAATAAAGGAAATTCAGCTCACGGATCAGCACAGATTCTCCTCTGTGGCTCTACTCTACACTCTTGCCACACTGTTATGTGATAAAATCACCGGATTAGTGGCTTCCTCATTTAAAGAGGTTAAACCCTTTGTGCCTCAATCTATGACCAACAGTAGAATATGAGCCTCAACCCCTGCAGGACCCTCAACGCCTGCAGAAGCCCGAATCCGTGCATGAGCTGAACCCATGCCATGCCTGTGATTTCTCACACCATCACTAATACGCTGAATCGACTAAGGGTCTGGTCCTAACTCTCAAAAGCTGTGACTGAGGAGATAACCGGCCTATGGCTTCAGGTATTGAGTTGTAAAGTGGAGATCTTGGCCCTCTCTTCCTCACAGGTTTCTCGGAGTTGCGCTGAATATAAAGGCTCTGTAATAAGCCATTAGTGGAATCAGTAACTTCAGCTAGGGTGGTGGGTGTGGGGGTGTGAATTATAATACATTTATATTCACCGTTCTTTGGAGAAAAACCTCTTTCCTTTGGTTATCTGGGATAGATGGAAATGTTTCTAAATATAACATTTGCAATGGAATTCATTGTTCTAGGCTCCTCACATAGTATTCAACAATAATTTAATTTTCTCTTCATGACTCAGAGCTGTTTTGCTTTGTTTTGATTCTGAATATCAGCTATGACATGGATGTCTGCCGTTACCCTAAGAACTGGGTGAAAAGCCAAGATTCCTGAAGGAGCCTGGATTCAGGAAGTAGTGTTAGCGTAGTGCTTAGAAACAGAGAATGGGTGAAGCACAAGCGGGACCCTGGGTTCAGTCTCCAGCCCCTGCACGTGTGAACTCATCTGCACACACACACACACACACACACACACACACACACACCAGGAAGCAGGGCTATAATCCTATCCTTGGACCAAGCTAGTCTGTCTATCCATGCAAATAAAGACCACAGGTGTCAAGAGAGAGCAGACTGCCCTTACTAGGTCAATAGCACCCCTGGCGCTGGCTGCAGTGGCCCTTGGCTGGTAAGCTCTCATTTGAGGGTTCTAATACACTGTGTCCCGGACATGAATAACCAAATAATGATGCTGCTGTTGTTAGTATTAATTACTGTATTAGACTCTAATACGCGCAATAACTGAGATGGGAAGATTTGCCCATATGAGTGCAGCTAGTTCCTGGCTGGGATCCTGCTCTGTGTAAGTGGAGAAAGGGATCTGAGTGGGATTTTCCATTCATGTCTTCGTTCCTCACTGTAGGTGGAATGCGACCACCTACTCCAAGCTCTTGCTACCTTCACCACCACCACCACTACCACCACCACCACCACCACCACCACCACTACTACCACCCCGCCCTACCTCACCCCCCCCCCCCCGACGCCATGATAGACTCATATATCCTTGAAGTGTGAGCCGGAACAAACCTTTGTTCCCTAAGTTGATTCCATCAGATTGTTTTATCACAGCAACAAGAAACTACTATAGTCCTTTGTGATAATGAAGAGCGAGCAAAGTAGAGGTGACAGCTTTGGAAATATATCTATTTGAGGGAGGTGTGTGTGTGTGTGTGTGTGTGTGTGTGTGTGTGTGATACAAGATATTTCCTATCCATTCACATGGAGGCAGTGAGAGGCCATGATTGGAGGGGAGAGAGGAGGAGGAGCTAAGGGAAGGAGGGGCGGAGAGAGGCAATGAGAGGGCAGTGATTGGAGGGGAGAGAGGAGGAGGAGCTAAGGGAAGGAGGGGCAGAGAGAGAGGCAGTGAGAGGGCAGTGATTGGAGGGGAGAGAGGAGGAGGAGCTAAGGGAAGGAGGGGCGGAGAGAGGCAGTGAGAGGGCAGTGATTGGAGGGGAGAGAGGAGGAGGAGCTAAGGGAAGGCGGGGCGGAGAGAGAGGGAGCCTGGGAGCTGCACGAGGGAGGAGAGGAGGAGATGCAGATCCAGATGGCTTTCTATCCATTTTTCAGAAAAACACTTCAGATATGTTTCTGGTGTGCTGAGAGGTTAGAAATATTGGGATAAAACCTTATCATTGTAATTTGGCATCATGTAATTGTTTCATATACATAAATATATTTGGTTAACTATTCAAGCTTAAGAGTCATGCTTTGCCGGGTAATTGGAAGGAGTGGGTGCTTGGCAGGAGAGAGAGACCCACTCTCTGGGATTTGGAGCAGAGGCCTGGTGGGGTGGTACTTTATTTTAATCTTTTCCCATTACATGTCTGTGTGTGTGTGTATGTGTGTGTCTGTGTGTGTGTGTGTCTGTGTGTGTGTGTGTGTGTCTGTGTGTGTGAGAGAGAGAGCAAGAGTGAGTGAGTGAGTGAGAGAGAGAGAGAGAGAGAGAGAGAGAATATGTGTTTGTGGTACACTCCTTTAATCCTGGCACTCAGGAGGCAGAGGCGAGCAGATCTCTGAGTCTGAGGCCAGCCTAGTCTACAGAGTCAGTCCCAGGACAGCCAAGGCTACACAGAGAAACTGTGTCTCGGAAAAACAAACAGAGGAGAAGGAGGAGGAGGAAGAGGAGGAGGAGGAAGAGGAGGAAGGAAGGAGAAGAACCCTGCATGGAATGGAGAGGTGCCAGGATGGCCTCTTAGAGGGAAAATTCCTAAGCTCCTCCAGTAATGCAGGCATGAGGGATGAGTCAGGCAGGTAGTCACGAGGGGAAAGAGAGTGGAAAGAACAACACAGAACTATTTAGAAGATAAGAAGGCCTTGACATTAAATACAAGTGATCAGATAGAGGACGTAGTCACGATAATGCCAAGGCTTTAGTAACTGCACTGACAAGGGCCTGTTAATTAAAATATGAACAAAAATAAGCAACTGGAGAAACTTAGTTGTGAGAACTATGGTCTTTCCATTATTGGAGATTTCCTGTTAATTGACTACGTACATAGACACTTTGAGCAAACATATGATTAAAAGATAAACATTAGTCTACTGATAAGAAAAGATGTTCCTTGATTATTGCAAACCAAAATAAAGTTGATTTTCTTCACATCATAGGCTTTAAAGGTCTTTGATTCTGCACACTGAACATGATTTGGGAATCGACACATGTTGTCTTATGGCATCCTTTGTTTGGTAACTTGAAGGAGCACCACGGTGATAATTACTATGGAAACCGTGCTTGCTGAGATTGTTTTTCTGGCACAGGATCTCACTATGTAGCCTCTGCTGGCCTGAAACTTGCTAGTCTCAAAGTTGTGGTCATTCTCTTGTCTCTTCACTTGAACTGGGATTGGAGGCATGCACCGACGACAAGCATTGCCTAATACATAATAATCGTTACACTATTAAGGCAATATAAGTAACAAAGAGACTGCTTCTCGCTGGGCATGATAGCCTACTCCTTTGATCTCAGGAGGAGAGGCAGGAGGAGGATCTCTATGAACTCTAAGTTCAAGGCCAGACTGTCCAAGCTCTAGGCCAGTCGAGGGAACACAGTGAGACCCTGTCTCAAGCAAAGCAAAACAATGAAAAAGACGGCTTCCAAAACAAAAGTCTTAGGTAAATATCAACGTGATCATGAATGACATTTAAAATGCAAAGGGAGGAAAAGAGCTTCTCTGTAAAGGCAGAATAAGAAGCATTCTGTCTGAGCTTGGTAATATACTCTTGTTATCATAGCCCTGGGGTCTCTGGACAGGAAGATCTCAAGTTGGAAGCTAGCCTGGCCTAGGTGGCAAGACCCTGTGTCAAAAGATAAAACAAATACAAAACCAAAATTCTGACCCCTCAGTGTTACCAATTCTTTTAAATTTAGTTTTCAAGTGACTTGCCCTTGTGACAATGAGGAATGTTCAATAATGATTTATACACACACACACACACACACAGCACAGCACACTGATCTACCCACATCTAGATCAAAACATTCCTAAATATAGGCCCAACCCTCTGGGACCTGTGTTATGGCAGCAGAAAACCAAAATAAATAAATAAATAAAATAAATAAACAAAAGACTTTATAACATTTAGATAAAAGAAAAGTAAATCGTGAGCAGAGAAGAGCTGGGAAATTTCTCAAAAGGTATAAAACTACAAAAGGTACAAGGTGGGACTCCGTGGTCTTTCAAAACTTAAGAGCTATCGTGTTCTGGAGCCCCTGGCTCGCCCCCCAAGCCCTCTCTACCAATGCACAGTCTTATTTCACGCTAGAGAACATTCTCCACCCGTGGAAGATGCTCAACAAGATGGAATCTAGCTGCTGGCAGGGCGAGCACACAAGGCTGAGAGCTTGTCAGATGGTTCACTCCTTCAGGGTAAGCTAGATCCTTTTGTCTTGACAGGGCACAAAGAAAAGTGTCCATGTTTCCTCTACTCATCTTCTCAACACCTCCAGCCTTCACAAGTCATTACAGCCTCCGCAGCAGAACAGCCTGGTCCCTTCAGGGCAAACCTTTTTCTTTCTACCCTCCACCCTGGTGCCTAATCCCCTGGCTCTGTTCCTCCCACCATCTAGTGCTAAAGAGCTGATACTCAGCTCCTTTGAAGAGCGTCTGGGACATGCAGTACAGATGCCTATCGGCCCCCTCAGATTGTCCATGAAATAATGGTCTTTCTTTATGGCTTCAATTAATGAGTACATTTACTAATCTCTGAATCTTTTATAGCTCACGTTCAGTGGTTTGCTTAGAAGTTCAGAACATGGGCTGGGGAGATGCTTCATTGGTAAAATACCTGCCACAGAAATATAAGAAGCCAAGTTTGGATGCCAGCACCCATGTAAAGGTCAGGCACCAAAGCATCAGCCTGCAACATCAGGACTGAGGAATGTGGGGCACAGGGGTCTGTAGCTCATTGGCCTTCTACTACAGACAGTTTGTGCACCCCACGTTTAGTGGGAGGATCTGGAGAGTCATTGAGAACATATCCGTTATGTCTACAGTTGGTACACACAGACACAGACACACACATACTCCTGCATGTGCACAGATATTTACTCCTACCTACAAGAACACATACATATACACACACACACCAAAACTATATAAAGTAAAATAAAAATAGTGAGAGATCATGATGTATATAGGATTGTGAGAGAGGATGGCAAAAGGAACAAACGAGCCTCATGATGTGGTGAAATAGTCTGCAGATGGATACAAGATGAGACTCAGGAGCAAGAGAGGAGAATGGTTCCTGATATCAACATCAGGATTATGTATGCTAATAGGTGTGTACGCACACAGATGTGTCTCCATATGTGCAAATACACACACAGACAGACAGACACACACACACACAGACACAGACACAGACACACACACACACACACACACACACACACACACACACACACACGCAGCCCTGGCTAGGAGCAGTCTTGACATTAATCAGGGGAGATGAAGGGACGATTATTTGTCTTGGAGAGGACAATAAGAAGACATGGTGTTAGGGAAGCAGAAATTCAGGTGTGAGCTTGCTGAGTTTGAGATGCTGCTTAGATATCAACCCAGAAAAGTCATGTGGACCCTGGATGCAAAGCATGAAGTCCAGAGGGCACCACTTGGACTCTGTGGTGTGAAGAATATCACACTTCTAGACAGCTATCTTATTTTTTAACGTAATTGAGACAAAGGGACAACCGATACTAAATGAATGACTTAAAGACAGTTTCAGGGCCAATGCTTGGATTACATTCCAGATCACAAGTACACATTTCATGTATAAAACAGGAAGACCCATGACAACAAGAAGAGACAGAGAAGGACAAGAAGGAGACAAGGGATGTCACAATGGCTTAGCAGGTAAACATGCTTGCTCTACAAATTTGGGAGCTGGAGTTTGAGGCTCTGACCCAATATGGATGCAGAAGGAGAGCTCTGGCTCCACAAGGTGGTCCGCTATCTTTGAAATGCACACTGTAGGACATGCACTGTCTCCCACACATGCAATAATAAAAGGAGGACATGGAAGAAGTGGAGGAATGAGGAATTTACATGAATTCAGTGTGCTCTGTGGTAATTAAAAATGGAAACCAATAGGAATTTTTTCAGGGACCGGATCTGCTTAGCCAAGTGATCACAGTGAGCATCGTTATCCTGGTGAATTAATTATTTACAAAGCAACCTGAAGACACAGCACCTCACTGATGAAGGTCTTGTGAGACTTAATCTGAGATCAAAATGGCCTCAGACGCTTACTTCAAGAGACAGTCTATAAAGAAGGCATTTGCGTTTGAGAGGTCAAGATGAGAAAACATTTCAGATTTAGGGACAATTAAAAGAAATGACCATTAAGTGGCCCTAGGTTGGATGTTTTCATTACAAATGACATTTTAGTGGGAAAACCAGAAAACCTAAGTAGAATGGAGGATTACATGATAGCAAAGCCCCAATGGGAGTGGTTTGAATCTAATGGTTACGTTTTAGTTCAATAGAAAATTTCTCTCCAAGAAACCTTTCTCTGTAAGGGCAAGTTGCTTTAAAATTTCCTTTCATTATTTGTGACAACATATTTTTACCATATTTGCAAAGTTTCTGGAAGTATGACATAAAAACACCAGTTTAAATAAACACCAAGGATTACACATTCATTCATCCACCAAACCTCAAGTGTCAGTGTCAGATGCCAGCTTGATTCTCTATAGCCTCAGCACTGGAAATGCAGACAGGGTCTCCCAGGAACAGCTTGTCCAGCCAGACTAGCTGAATCATCAGACTCCAGGATTAGTGAGAAATCTGGTCTTAAAGAATAAGGGTGCAGGGAGGGATTGGGCTGGAATAGGTGAGTGGTAGAGAGAGTCCTTACCTACTCTGCATGAGGACCCATGGTCAGTCACTAGTATCATAGAAATCAAACTCATCTTACAAAAAGCAAAGTATTTCTAGGGCTGGAGAAATGGCTTGGCAGTTAAGAATGCTTGATGCTCTTCCAGAAGACACTAGTGTGGTTCTCAGCACCCATTTTGGGTAGCTGATAATCACTTGTAACTTCAGTTCTATAATTTCCTCTTCTGGTTTCTCTGAGTGCCAGGACACACACACACACACACACACACACACACACACACACATGCACACACACACGTATGCACATACATGTGCATGCACATGCACACACAATAAACAAACAACTAAGATAGTGATTGAAAGTACCTGAAATGACCTCTACCCTCCACACGTTTATATCATACGCACATATGAACCTCTGTACACTTGTGCACACATGCATGTGTACTCGTAAATACATATACATACATGTATGCATATACCACATGCAAATGTACACACACATGCATACACAAAGGAAGAAGTTAGTGGGCATATCATTGCCCTGATTTTTAAAATCTGTTTGAGCTTCTTTTGGTCTTCCTGCAGAGTTTCCCATCTGTAAGATGAAAATAAAGCAGTGAAACCGAGACCAGGCTAGCCTCCTGCCCCTCTCTCCACACCCACTCTCTATCATCATTGGGACCACACAGAATCCCCACTCTTGTGGAGATCACTGGGATTCTGAAAGTGGAAACACGGAAGCTCCTCCCAGGAGATAAGATGAAGCTCAATTCCACAACTCCACCAGCGCATAATGACTTTTGTTTCAAAATACATGATTTTCAAGCTAGCGTTTTAAGAAAATGCAATGTGCAAATTCTACTATTGTAGTTATTATCTACACTGAAACCAGTGGGGCAGAATCTCCAACAACTAAAAATGAGCTTCTGTACATTCCTGGTATTTGGAGGTTACAGCCTACTTCTAGAACATGATGCGTTGTTTTTTCTTCAAGACTGAATTCTTCCTAATGCTGTTCTGGAGTTGAACGAGAGAAAGAAAGGAGGAGAGAGGAGGGGAACTTTCCACAGAGAAAACTGTCTCTTAGATCACACACATCCTCTGAAATTAATGCTGGCTTCTTAAATGCTAGACCACTGGCTTAA
This sequence comes from Apodemus sylvaticus, assembly GCF_947179515.1. Lineage (NCBI taxonomy): Eukaryota > Metazoa > Chordata > Mammalia > Rodentia > Muridae > Apodemus > Apodemus sylvaticus. The sequence continues at coordinate 8,141,471 of NC_067494.1, read as the reverse complement.
TTTTTTTTTTAATTGAACCACCTGCTAGTCAAGAGCTATAAAAATACTTTGTATTAAAAGAATGACAGGGAAAAAAACCAATCTGTCTGAAGAACTTGCTCATCGAGTCTTTGAACTTCAGCCAACTTTGCCATGGAGAAGAGGAAAATATATTACTAAAGAGAACTGAGAGAAGACAGCACCCTATACTGAACTCCCAGAAGCCAGTCAGATCCCAGGTAAGGCTTTGCAAAGTCGGGCAGGGCCAAGGTCTCCAATCTATCCTGAAATGGCATCGTGAAAACATGCCTGCCTTCTTAAGAACAAAAGCAAAACGATGTTTATCACGTGTAAAGGAAGCATGCTAGTTCAGAGAATGAAGCACAACCAACCACTTAAAGCTAAGTACTAAAATTTAAAAATAAACTTTGAGAGTGTCGGTTTATGGCTTATGGGAAGCAGATGTCAAGACAGAATTAGAAATGGAGGATTATTACTGCGGGGAGAAACACCAGTGGTCAACTGACCAACTAGAAAATCAGACCGAGGGACAACTGTCAGGCCCTACCATGCACTGTCACTATCTGGAAGAGTTTCAGGGACAGTGTGGCCCATGAGAACTTGCTGGTGGAACACATGATGCCTTACCTGCAGGCTGATTCTGAACTGTGTCCCCAGCAAAGGAGTCAACACAGAGATGAGCTGACAATTCAGTTGCTCTATAAAAGCAAACAGGGCTGAGCGTAGGAAATCAAGAGAGGTCAGGCCAGATGCAGCCTCTCACAGCTGCTTCAGAGAATAGATTTCCCGGCTCCTGAGTTGCCCTCCCCACATATGACCCTTCCAATGCCCTATCTGTTTCTTACATGTTACTTGTCGTCTTGTTTGTGAACTAAATTAGTTTTCTACTTGGTTGATCTCCTTTTAGATTGAGGACAACTTGAAGGCCATGTCCTACTGCTCATCTGTGAATTTATTGTGGCACCTGTCAGTGGTTTAAGCACAGGAGGTTTATAGTCCTGATAATCAAGTGTCTTTGCATGAGCAGAAATGTGAAGAGACTTGAGTGAATGATGCTAAATTAATAAGATAATTATTCTGAAGAGAGTTAATTGAAACGACAAATGTTTGCTCTTTGAATGACGTTGATTATCATCTTCATTCCCTCTTTTAAACATGCACAAACATAGATGAAATACAGCTCCCTACCATCTTTCTGTAGCAAGATCTTTGTCCAAAGTACCGGCTGTTTATCAGCCCTTCCGGCCAGCATATGTAATGTTTCACAGCCTAGATTCTTGGCTACATGGTAAACCACAGTTCTGGAGAGAAGGAGACACAGGGTTGGACTTCTTCCCCCTGATGTTGCTTCTATTGCTGTTTCAGAAATTGTTGAAAGCCGATTTAGGTGTTTTTAGATCCAAAGTCAAATTTTCCTATCCCCCTCCTGTGCAATCCTCAACACTGATTTATACAGAACTTTGAGACTTACAGAGCACAATAATTCCAAGGGCCATCCCACTATGCGATGAAAATTTCACTCTATTTGTGAGATAAAAAAGCAGGGGGAAGCGGAATGCTACAGTAAAATAAAGGATGCTGCGCTCAAAACCAAGAGTACCAGGATCCAAGCTCCTTATGGCTTATTTTAACATTTAATAGAGAACCAAATAAGAAAAATAGCTTTTCATGAGGTAAGATACAGGGACAGGCATGGTGAAGTATTATTTCTAAGACTTTAATCTTAAGGGTAAGAAGAAAGATTGTTAGTTGAACTAAATACTCCGTTAAGAAGAGGAATTTGTTTGATTAAGCAAAAATTTAGGTTGAAGCAATGAAGCCAGAAAAATAAAATCAAATGAACACAAAATTTTGTAATTCAAGACATTATACTCAGTTATATAGACTGCAACTTTGAACATGGATAAGGAACAAGACAGAAAGTAAGGTGGAATTAGTGACAGGATAACTCAAGTTTAAGCCTAGATCCAGCCTCAAATTAAAAGTAAAATGAAGGGCTCAAATGTAGTTCAGTGGTAGACTATTTGCTTAGCATTTTAATGGTCCCAGATTTAATCTCCATCTCAAAATTAAAAAGGCAAAACAACATATAATGGTGAAAGTATTAACCTATTCAACACGTCTAAATTAAAAAAGGTATCTAAAGCCTGCAATCCATTAGTCTATCTAAATATTTCTCAGAATTGATTCTTAAGTGCATAACCCTACAGGAACTTTTTAAAGATCATACTTATAAGAGATGCTAGGATGATTTTTTTCAACCCTAAGGAATCCTAACTGTTGAGACTAGCAAATGCTTCACGACATGTGTGTTACCTTACCCAGACAAGCAAGAATCAGGACTACAGGCAGAGAGAAAAAGATGCACACAGGGCTTCAAAATCATGGTGAGGGTCTAGTTTTCAGCTGGATAGTTATCACTGTAGACTTCAATATAGTTTACATTCCTTCTGTATATTTATGGTACAATCTGTATATTTTTAGAAAAATCAAATCTAAACAAAACAGAAAGCCTTGGCTATGTTACATCCATGGAAAGGGGCCAAAGGGAAATGCTAGACACAGAAGATCTGAAAGCACGTGGTTCTGATGGAGCCTGTCCTAGAGGAGAAACTATTACTGGGCTTCTCCAGTGATGAAATTATTATGAAGGAAATGCCCGTGTTTCCCCAGAAAGTTACTGAATGGGCAGCGATGAAGAAGGGCTCATGTTGATTTAATGTAGATGATGTTTCTGGCAGCTCTAGGCAAAACCAACCAAGAGCAATGCCTATTGTGAATACAATGCATAGGGAAGCCACCATCCAATGAAGGGTAAACCCTGTGTGTGTGTGTGTGTGTGTGTGTGTGTGTGTGTGTAAGAGCATCAATCATCTGGATTGCGCATGGTAGTGAGTTAGTACACCTAGAGACATCATTGGACCTGAGACAGGGAGGAGGTTCCAACTGAAAACACACCCTGGCTCAAAAGCACGTGTTATGGCAGCAGTTCAGAACACTACACGGTTTTCTTCTGCAGCCCAAGCAACCAGGTTTTTCTGGAAAGCTAAGTGACTAAGACCTTGAGCATGAGCATGTGGGATTTCCCACCCTCTGTTCAAATGCTTCTTGTAAAAATGAACTCAAGGAGAGGGCAAATCAGAACTGCTTCAGGAGGCATAGGAAGAGCATTGCCTACATGCTTCTGAAAGAAGTATCCAATAAAATCTAACACATATATCTCTGCTTTTCTACTTTAAAATACATGCTATCAAGGATGATATCATTTTATCCCAATTCTGTAGTTTTAAACAGATAATTTGCTTCCTTGGGTGATACTCTGATTATATAAATCATTGTTTCTAATTATGGAATGATGAAGTCTATCAGTGAGCCTTGGGCTCTCCTGAAAGCTTAGCCAGTGTGGACAGAAGCAGAGAGAGAAGGAATAAGCTATGCTGGTCACAGTTTGCACTAGATTAGATTGCTGATACTTCAGACTGAAAGTGGTCAGACATCAGATATTTCACATGGATAGATCTAATAGGTCAAAATCATCACCCACAGGTTAGAAACACAGCAAACACTTAGTGCAAGCTCACCAAACAGTCAACTCAACAAGTAGGATTCATGAAGGTTGGAAAGAGTACCCAAGGATGTCATATAATGGTGACCTTTAAAAAGTTCCTGTGTAGGTTTAAATAAGGAATCATTTCTGAGAAATCCTTAGATAGACTCACTGAAGCTCAGTTCTTCCCATTCCATTCTCGACCGATGCTCCACTGCCTTCACAGTCCTATAGTCTCTCCCTCCGATACACAGTAGTTTAACTTTTGCTCTGTGAATGTTGTTGTTACTTTCACTTTAATGTTTTCCTAATTTGAATTAATTTAGGTACATAGAGTTTTTCATTGAATATGTAGTTGAGTACACCCAGAAACTCAGAGCGATCCTCCTATCCCATTCCTTCTCCTGCTAAGATTACATACATAAACTAACACACCCAACTGTTTATTATGTTTTGCCTTATTTTCCATGGTATCTGTGTGGAACTGGGTGATATGTTGGGAAAGCCATACAAATACTCAGGAAAGAGACCTGGGGTTGGAACCTTTACATAATTTATGTTCCAAGATATTATCCATGTAGCCAGTTAGGGACCAGCTCAGTGGAAGTTAGCTTTCTTGGTATGTGTGAGACCTTGGGTTCAACCTAACAAAAAGGAGAAGATTAATCTTGCCAAGAGGTAGCAAGAAAAGTTCCATCATTGCCTTAGTATCATGACAAGGAGGCTTATCTTTGTGAGCAGTTTCAAGATTCTGTGTAGCAGAAAAGCTATATTAAATGCTCTATAGGTCTAAAGGTCATAGGAACTTAAGATAAAAATATGTCTCCTGATCTAGCAAAATCTGCAAAAAAACACAACAGGGCATCCACAAATGCCTGTAGAAACAGCTGTAACTCAGGGTTCACAGAAAACAGGATCTACCAAAGAGGAGATCCTGGTTAGTAAGAAAACGAAGCATCATCACTAAATAGCCAGAAGAGTCCCCAAATAGTAGGACTCACAACCCAAGGAGTGAGGGTAAAACAACAGGAAGGCAACTTTAAAAACAAAATTTGAATTAACAAAGACGTACAAGAAGAACTGCCATGCGAAGGAGCCCACGCTGACGCTTTAATGGTGTTCTGCTGAACTTGCACACAGGAGCCTAGCATAGTTGTCATCAGAGACACTTCAGCCAGCAACTGATGGAAACAGATGTAGAGAGCCACAGCCAAACCTTAGGCAGAGTTTTGAGAATCCTGCTGCCGACGGGGAGGAAGGATTGTAGGAACCAGGGAGGTCAAGGACACCACAAGGAAACCCACAGAATCAATTATCCTGGGTGCATAGGGACCCACAGAGATTGAACCACCAACCACAGAACATGCATGGGACTGACCTCGGACCTCTGCATCTATATAACAGTTGTATATATAACAACTTGGTCTTCTTGCAAGACACTTAACAGTGCGCGCAGGAGCTGTCTCTGACTAGGTTGCCTGGCTTTGGTACCCTTTCCTCTAACTGGGCTGACTCATCTACCCCCAATAAGAGATGTCCCTAGTTTTACTATGACTTATTATGCCAAGGCTGGTTGATATCTATGGAAGGAGGAGTAGAGAGGGCTTGGGTGGGAAGAAGAGGTGAGCGGAAAATGATTGGGAGGAGAAAAGAGAGGGGATCATCAGTTAGGATGTAAAGCAAATAATCAAATTAATTAATTAATTAGTAATAATAAATTAATAATAATAATGATAGTAATAGCGTATGATGGGATGCTTGCAGAAAGAATGGGGCTATTAAAGAGACCCTGCAGAAGGAAATTAAAGCAGTAAATCATAATGTATATGGCTTGGTGGAGCTTCAGAGTTTACTGCTAGAGATAAGTATGACTGGAAGATATTTCTGAGTTACATATAAAAGGTCAAGCACTGGGAATGAGAAAGGGCTTATTGCATGGAGTTGAAGGTCCCAGCCGACCTCTCCAGGTGGCCTCCTTAAAGGAGAAGAAGCTATGGATAGAACTAGAGAGAAAGAATTCAGAGAGATTGTGCCTGGCAACTTCCACCGCTGGTGAAAACAAAACAATCAAGCTGGTAAAGTAAACTATGTCCCAAGTACGGAGAAGAAAGGAAAAATGGAAGGGGATGGAGGAAGACGGCAAAGAGAAGAAGAAGGAAGAGAAGAACTACTACACACCATAGAGTGAAACCAAGAAAACAAGCAGGAACAGAAGAAAGAGTTAAAGACCAGGGAACACGTTTATGTTGTTGGTGTTGGTGGTGGTGGTGGTGGTGGTGGTGGTGATGGTGGTGGTGGTAGGTTTTGTTTGTGATTCAAGCAGGGTTTCTCTGTGTAGCCCTGGCTGTCCTAGGACTTGCTCTGTAGACCAATCTGGCCTCTGCTCTAAAATCTGCCTTCCTCTGCCTCCCAAGTAAAGGTATATGCAACCACTGCCTAGCAAACAAGTTTTAGAACAGACTTCCTGAGTGAAGAAGACAGAAGCAAAGGGAGCAAGGTCTGCATGAAAAAGGTGGAAAATGCTAATTAATTAAGTTTAGCCGATTCATGTGGGAGTTGGGACCAGGGGGAGTGGCATTTCCAGATAAACTGACTGGACCTCATACCTCCTCAGTAAGATAACTATGAAAGGATGGAAGGCACTAAGAAGGAAACTGAGTCACGACAGAGAGCGAGCTACACAAAGCAAGAAGTAGCTGATGGGATAACAAGTCACTAACAATAGAGATTTTCTATGAAAGTAGGAGATGTGATTGATGGTGAGGCTCTAAAGAAAATGAAAGAGGGAGGGAACGCACTAGTCAACAATAATGTAAAAAAAAAGAGTTGGCCAAGTGGAATTAAACTTCTATAAGATCCATATGTTTATTTAAATATGATATTAGTTAATGGTGCCATTGAATGTTGTTAGCATTAGGATGCTTAGTTTATGACATGTTTAAAGATACCCACTCAGATAGAAATACAATAATGTTTTAGTTGTATCATAACGAAAATATATAATTTTCAAAGCATCAGAAGGAAAAAGAACAAAAACCAGGAAGCCACCAATGTGACGTCAGCATACAAAAGGGCCAGTAGAAAGAAAAGAAAAGGGATGGTAGAAATAAATCAATGTATCAGTAATCTTAGCTACCCAAAAAGATTATATTTAGTCAGATTTTCCAAAAGCAGAAATGTAAAACATGAATAAAACAAAACATTAAATGGAAAAAAGTCTAAAGTTTTATTATTAAGTTTATATAAGATAAACTTGAGGGGAAAAGACATTATTAAGGTTGAAAGGGTAACAACAGAACAGAAACAATTTAACACTGTAATATAATACAGTGAAAGTAATCTGTGTTCCACCAGTAAGAGAGGCTCGAGACACAGAAAGCAGCAATAGACTGTAAGACAAAGTTTGATCCCTTTTCCTGGGAGTAAACGCTCTGTATTTGGAATAATTAGTAAGTGTGGAATAATTACCACACCACTTGGATGTGTAAATGACAGGTAGTTTGCATGTGCATGTGAGAAGACATGAAGTCTACCTACTACACTACAATGTCAGTGCAGAGAATCTGAAATTATTAGTGTTCTAGTGGTGTTCCTGATGGGATAAAACACTCAGTCTGAAATTATCCTAGGGAAGAAGAGAGTTTGTTTGGCTTACACTTCCAGGCTAAGGTCCATCACTGAAGGATGTCAGGATAGGAACTTAAGCAGGGGCTGAAGTAGAGACTGGATGCTGCCAGCTGACTCATTGTTCTTGGCTTTTTTATACAACTCATGACCACTTGCCTATGGGGATTGCTGCCTATGGTGGGCTGGGCTCACCTACATCAATTAAAATTAAAGCGATCCCCCACCCCCAATGAACATGCCCATAGACCAACGTGATCCAGACAATCCAAGTACAACTCCCCTCTCAGGTAACTGTTGGCCTTTTGTCAAGTCGACAGTTGACGCTAACCAGGACAATAAGGTTGGGCGATATTATTGCCTAATCCCATCTGGCAGTCTAGTTACCTAGGGATGCAGGAATCTGTTTGGTTAATTTACAAGAAATAACATTCTGTAAAAGATAGTGAGCATAAGGAATAGAAATACATTCATGTAAATTTTAAATTATGCAGAACAATTCTCATATTAACAATCTGCAGACGTATCAAGTCTAAGTGCCAGTTATGTCTGAGGAGGGAAGGTGACTCATGGGCTGAGAGGAAGAATCTAGAATAGTATGTTTTTATTTAAGAAGATATAAAAATATGAAGTCTGTGCACTTCCAAATCTGCTTGTTTTTGTACAATTAAAATTTTTCATTATTAGACATAGATGTTAATAGATTGGAAAACATATAGAAATCCCACTTTTGTTAAGTCTTACAAAGGGAATCATGTCTCATTAGATTACAATAATTCTGAATTTGTAAATATCATATGCACATACATGACTTTATATGGCTAGTTTTGTGTTTTTAATATCAGAAAAGGTATGCTCACCACTGGAAGCTATAGTTCAGTGGCAAAACACTTAACCAGCTGCAGGAGCTCCTGTATTCAATCTCTGTTCGTGCAAAATCATTAATTAAAGGAAAAAAGAAGCTGTGCTCGACGTATAAGGGACTGGCATCTAGAGAGGGTGCTGACTTTCAGTCGTCTATGTCTCTAGATTAGGTGACATAATTTTTAAAGGATAGGTATTAATTACTTTCATAAAAATAAAATCCTCATCAATGTGAAATATTCTTAGCTTTCAAACTTAGAATCCAAAATAAGTATAAGATTTTTAAAGCTCTATTAAAATATCAGCAAACAAAAATATATTAATTGCTGCAATAGGGGTTTTTGCAATTGTCTTATGTCTTGAATAATTACCAACATTTCAGAAACTCTACTGCCAGCAGGATACAACTTAACTCATATCCATAAAAGTAGGAAGTATCAGTTTAATAAATGAAGAGTCGAAAACGTTTAAGTTTTAGTTGTTATTTTTAAGCAGGGGAGAGGCAGAGGGAGGGAAGAGAGAGAGAGAGAGAGAGAGAGAGAGAGAGAGAGAGAGAGAGAGAGAGAACTAACCTTTCTTTAAGATGATTTTAACATTAAGTGTCTTTTCTCATTCTCTTCATATTTACTCCAGACAGAAAGGTGGAAATGTGAGTGCCCAGCCTTAGCCATTAACATCTTCCTGACAAGGTGGATATCTGTCTCTGTCTTCTTTTGAACCACTGTGATGCCATGATTGTCTTAAGTAAGCCAAATGCTACTGTCTCAGAGCTTCAAACTGCCTTTAAATGTAATGTCTGCCTCTGATTAGATCAGGGTTCCATCCTGCTGCTGTTACCATCCTGGGTGCAATCAAGACAGAGAGATGGGAGGAGCCTATTCTATCCTCTTCACCTCTGCAATCTAACCAGCCAACCAAAAGCAATTGCTATCAATAGAAATTTCATTTTTTTCTTCATTTTATTTATTTAAAAAAAAAACACTTTCAAACAGCAGGCTTAATAAGAACTTTTAAAAAGTTACTTGACTACGGAAGGTTCTCAATCAGGACACGGCATATTTTTAGTGCCTCTTACATTCAAATTGATTGTTTGCATAATCTTTCTCTCTGAAGAAACCATAGTGGGATCTGTTCTTCCTGAGTTCGCCTTTGCAAATCTGCTATTAATGTTTCAGATTGTATAATGGAACAGACTGTCCACGGCAGGCGATCAGAACTGCTTTTCCACAGCCTTCAAAATTACAGATTGATTTTGACATGCCTTAGCTGGCTGACATTTCAACTAAGAGTTCTATCCACCTGGGAAAGGTGGAAGCTTCTCAAGTGACCCTTGTCTGGGCAACTCAACCTAGCTGCAATAATTAGAACAAGTCCAACCAGCATGGCTCTATAGTTTCTCTGTATTTCTTTTATTGTACAGGAAAGAATTTCTGCATCCTATGTGCAGAAAGATAGTGAATATATCATATATATATATATACCATATATAATACAATAGATACCAAACATAAGATATGTATGTAAATCATATTATGATATACATATCATATATATGATATAATATATGATATGCATATATATAATACAATATATATCAAATATATGATATGTATATGATATAGATCATACATATACATATGATCTATAAATGATAAATATAAATGATATATATGATGTATAGCATATATGTATGTATACACACACACACACACTCAAGTATCTACTACTTTCAAAGTGCTTTGAGATATAAACATTACATAGAATAAACCATGATTCCTACCTTGGCCGGCTCTGTGGCCTTGGGCAAATCATTTAATCATTTCTCCTCCATCCCCATAGCTGGGAAACAAAGGCAATGCATCACATGACTTCTGAAACTTTATCATCATAGCAGTTTAGGATGCTATGAATCACTCCAGGGCCTTGAGACTTCTGTGAGAAGGCAGGTACAGCCCAGGTGCCATCCCCTCTTCTCCTCCTATAGGGACCTCTATTCCTAAAAGAGAGCTTCTGACATCTTGGCCCTCTCAGGAGCCAGTCTTCACATCAGTGTTTAGCATGCACCTCTGCACATCTTAACAAACACAAGCAGGCTGCCAGAAAAGTGAATTAGCAAGGGTGCTATCAGCCAGGCATGAAGACCGGAGGAGAATCCTTGGCCAAGAAATGTCCTCCCACATAGAAAAGAGCTGGTAATTGGAAGGTAAAGGAGGAATCCCCCCACCTCCCAGAGCAGCCTGTGTGGAGGCGGGTGCCCCTGCCATTACCCAAGCCTGTGCCAGAGCAGAAGTGGAGAGGAGAAAACTCCCTCATCCTTGATGTGCTGAGCATTTCCAGGGCTGCCTTCCAGGTCCCGGCAGGCAGGATCCTGCTGGCAGAAGTCAGTGTTCCCTTCTGTGGGAGCGGAAGGGAATTTCAATATGGCAGTTGGGAAACACCAGCTCACCAGCTCTGATCAGTCCTTGAGCAAAGTTCCTATAGTTTCCGGCTTGACAGTGTCAATGGCAGGATCTGGGCTGGGACTTCTGAGAAATGAACATCCATGTCAAACCTTAATAGTGGTTCGGAGAACACAGACTCCAGGACGGTTAATGAATCGCTCATTATAAATGGTGTTCTGCATGGCTGCTATTTTACACCAATAGCAAGCAGTGTACAAACACTGGGAATTGAAGCCCACCTGTTATTCTAATCTGATGAAGATCTATGTGCAGTACTAGCCTGTCAGCTAAAGACAGGGAGAAGAGTCCTCGCTCAGAGGGCCAGATGGGAATCTCACAGATAATTGATGCATAGAGATTTTAGGGTAACCTTGACTTGAGAGCCCAGGATGGCTTCCACATGTAAGCAAAGGTGACCTTGAGCTTGTGCCTCCAGAGTGCTGGGGGTACAGGTGCATGGATGTTGTGGGCAGAGCACTGGGCTTCTTCATACATGCTAGACAAGCATGGTAGACACGTTCCACCAGTCAGGAACATCTCACGGCTATCAAGTATAATTTTAAAAATATATTCATACGTTTGGACACAATGAAATATATTCCCTGGATTAAACCACATGTGGCTCTTGGAAGAAGTCATAATAAAAAATAGAAACAAACAAACAAACTAGGGTTTCAGCTAGAGCTGTTCTAGTCATCTCAGTGTTTAAAAAAAAATAGCTGTAAACTATCTCCCTGCTTTACATGATAGTCTGAAAAATAGCCCACCTGAAGAAGACCTGTTGTTCTGTGAGAGCACTGAGACCATTGTTCTAAGCAGCAGCCCTGTCTAAACACTGTGTGTATACAGAAAATGACAAAGCGTGGCCTTCTGAAGCAACGGGACACGAGGCAGTGCCATCTGCTGAACATGAGCCCTGGGTCCTTCCATGCAGGTGCAGTGGCACCGGAGGCCCAAAGACTGGTATAAAACAACACCTGCCCAGCGCACACTGCTTCTGTGCTTAGCTGGTCATTTCTGACCTACAAACCACGGCATCCACTGTTGAAAAATCATTTAATCTCACTTCCACTGACACTAGGTACACACCTTTAAAAATAGCACTCCATGGCTGGAATTGATTTTTCTCTCCTTTGGATATTTCTCTCAGAGTTTTTTTTTTTTTTTCTTAAACTGAGGGACAATAAAAGAGAATAAGATGACTTACTATCCAATCTCCTTGGTGTTCCTTTCTCTATTTCCTTGACTGTCCTTCACTTCTTACTATACCGGATCTCACTGGATCTCATCCCCACACATCTATCTATAAATCCAGGGATCCCCCTGTTCTCTCTACCACAAATGTTTATATGCCATTGTAAGGTAGACTTCTGCTGGCTAGTTCCATCTACTTCTTCTGGTCTTCTTTTGTTCCTACTTTTTATCATGTCATACAGCCTGGTTCTATCCTCTTGAGTCCAAGCTTCACCCAGCAACACCAGCTGTGGAAAACAAACTGAATGGGGTGTCCATAACCCAGAGCTTAATCAGAGAAGCACAGTCAAGAAAGATGAGTTATGTCTGGTGAGTGTTAGAAATCACACTGTGTCGTACGCGTCAACATTGTGAGGGGTCTGACGCACCCTGGAATGGTGAGATTAGTGCAGCGTGGGTAGGTGTTTCTTCTGGGATGAGCGGATGATGGAGCTCTTGTCTGAAGGCAGGCAGATGTGAGCCAGGGTGGGAAAGAAGGATGAGGAGAAGGCAGAATGATACAGAGAAGGGAACAGAATGTGGTGAGATTTGAGTTGCTGTGGCATGCGGGGATATTAATTATGGTGAGATGAGAAGGTGAGGAGGATACAGGTGAAGAAGGAAGGCTACATTCAGTGTCACAAGTCACCATTAAGAGATACTAAAACAATACTTCTAGCCAACCAAGACAAAAGATGGGTGGAATGGGTACCAAGGGGCAAAAGACAAGCTAATCGGCTATTTGGTGATCTTGGCCATGGCCTGGACAGCATGAAGTCATGGCAGCTGAGATGAACAAGGGTTGGCCATTTTGTGTTAAAATCAGACAGGGATTCTTTATCTTAAAAAGAGGAAAATAGAAGGGCAAGGTTAAGAAATGGCTCTTGGAAACTGGGCATGTCACTTCCAAAAGATCCTGCTCTACCACTCCTGTGCATATACCCAGAGGATTCCCCAGCATGTAATAAGGATACACACTCCACTATGTTCATAGCAGCCCTATTTATAATTGCCAGAAGCTGGAAAGAATCCAGGTATCCCTCAACAGAAGAATGGATGCAAAAAAATGTGGTATATATACACAATGGAGTACTATTCAGCCATTAGAAACATTGAATTCATGAAATTCTTAGGCAAATGGATGGAGCTGGAGAACATCATACTAAGTGAGGTAACCCAGTCTCAAAAGATCAATCATGGTATGCACTCACTAATAAGTGGATATTAGCCTGGAAAGCTGGAATACCCAAAACATAATCCACACATCAAATGAGGTACAAGAAGAATGGAGGAGTAGCCCCTGGTTCTGGAAAGACTCAGTGTAGCAGTATAAGGAAGAACCAGAACAGGGAAGTGGAAAGGGGTTGGTGGGAGAACAGGGGGAGGGAAAGGGGCTTATGTGACTTTTGGGGAGTGGGGGGCCTGAAAAGGGGAAATCATTTGAAATGTAAAAAAAAATATATCAAATTAAAAAAAAAAAGAAATGGCTCTTGGGTATCTTACTAAAGCGTAAGTTTAGATAATAATTGTGTCTACCACTTAAGATGCAGGCTGGACAGTCTTCTACATGAGTCACATATACTACTTCATATATGTAACTTGTTTTGCCTGATTTAATCAGCAGAACAGCTCAGGCAGATCACTATCCACTTATGTGATAAGGAAAATGAAGCAAAGAGAGTGGCTGTGTTATGGGATTATCATGGGTGGCAAAGAAGCATCCTGACACTAAAATCCTACACCATCCCTAGGAAGAAAGAACCCTGAAGAAGATGGCGGTTTATTTATGTGCACTGAACTTATGAAATTCTGAAGAGCTCTCTAACAGACTAGAAACATAATTCAGGCAGTAACAGGAGCATCCAAGTTGCTCTTGTTACTCCGAGATCTACAACAGAGGATGCTATGGTTCTAGGTAGCTGATGCAGTCCCAGAGTGGAAAGTTGTTTAGACTAATAATCTCAGCCTTGAAGATTAAAGTCTCGGGCATCCGGGCTCAGATTACCTTCCACTTTGAGAGAACACAGGGCATAATTGTTCAATAATGCGGCATGGGGAAGAGAGATCTAATCTGAGAAGATGGCATTAGGAAGAACATCTGAGCTTATGATTAATACTTGGCTCTGAAGAAAACAAGAGTGCACAGAATAGACCAATACAATTTCCATAACCAATTGATTTCTGAAGTACTTTCATTCTTTCCCTATCTCCATACATGTGTGTGTGTGTGTGCATGTGTGTGTGTGCCTTAGTGCATTTTTATGAGGGTAATGATGCATGCATGGGTATTTACTTTGGGATTTGCTCCACAGGAAATGCTGATCTTGTTCTTGTGAGATGGAGTCTCTTGTTGGCCTGGCACTCTTTATTAAGCAAGGGTGGACAGCCCACGAGCTCCAGGGATCTGCCTGTCTCTATTTTACCAGCTCCCGGATTACAAGCGCGCACCACCATGCCTGGCTCACTCTTCCTTTCTTCCTTCTTTCCTTCTTTTCTTCTTTCCTTCCTTCCTTCTTTCCTTCCTTCCTTCCTTCCTTCCTTCCTTCCTTCCTTCCTTCCTTCCTTCCTTCCTTCCTTCCTTCTGTTCTTCCTTCCTTCCTCTTCCCCTTGTCCTCCTCCTCCTTCTATTTCGGTTCTGAGAATCAAACACAGGTCTTCTGCGTGCAGGAAAAGCACTTTAACAGCTCAGTTACCTCCTTGGGCCAGCATGTTAGATTTGGCAGAGTCTCACCACGTAGCCCCAGCTGGCCTTGAGCTCACAGTAGTGACGGCCACTACACCTGCTTTGCTCTTTCCATCCTTTGCATCTGTGCTATACAGGAGCTTGCTACTCTGAAGGCTAGCTGAAGGTTTGGTAGGAAGGGGAACTAGGCAAACCCAGTTTTCCATCACAAAGCAGTGACTGCCTGCAGCATGCAGTGATCCTTGGCCTGGGAAATTTTACTCCCAGAGGGCACTGCTGGTGTCTAGGAAGCAAAGCTCAGAAGCGCAGCGCAGCTAAGCACATCATGAGGCAGAGGACATGCCCTACAACAAAGACTTACCGGGAACAAACTATCAATGGTGTGGTGGCTCAGAAACACTTAATGAGGGGTAAGCTGACAGAGACCACAGTAAGGAACAAAAAGTCACCTAGGGAGATCAGAACAGGCTCACAGACAATAGAGCAGACGCTACAGGAAGCAATTTGCCAGGCTAATGGGTGGGTATCTGGTTCTAAGGGACATCTGCTCCTATTAAGGACAGTATTCTTTATAGTCTGAATCTATTATCAGCATTTATAAATACTGCTGTATGCAAAGCAACCCCCTCTTTGCTACAGAAGAGAAATCTTCATGAAAGGGACAGGGTTTGCCTTTGCAGGACTATCAAGAACAGCCACGCTGGCCGAGCGTTTACGCCAATTTTGTTATTCTGATTCTAGTGGTCCTAGGAGGTGGGGAGTGTGGGTTGTGCATCGTAAATTCAGAAATCTCTCCTTGAGATTACATAGTGTTTTGTTTTTCAGACCACAAAGAGTGCCTCTGAACCTATGTCACTCAATCACTTCTGCTCTGTGCATAACAGCATCCTATATAATGCCTGTCACAGAATTATGTATCTATCTATATCTATGTATCTAAATCTAGCAGTCTGTCTGTCTATCTGACTGTCTATCTCTCTCTCTCTCTCTGAAATAGGAAAAGGCAATGACCACTTGACCAAAGTGTGACACATTTAAGTTGTCTGTAATTACAGTTAGGACTTACAGCAGGCTTGGCTGAAAGTCAGCGGCTGGGAGAGGAAGATGAGATTAGATGTGTCTAGGATCCAAACCATGGAGATAATCAAAAACATATGATGAACATTTCTGTCAGGCAATGGGGTTCCCATTGCAGCCAGTTTCATGGAGGATGGCCCATTTCACTCTCTATGCCTCTGTGAAAGCCGATGAAGAAAGCCTTGATGGTAATCCTTTCTTCACCAGAATATCCCAGAAGTGGAGACACGCATCTAACCATTCTCACATTTAATAAAAATGTAAGCAAAAAGGCCTTCTATTAATTTTATGACTTTATTAATATTAAATTTTAACAGTAAAATAACATAACCTTACATAACATATTATTATTAAAATAAAATTATATAATTATATGATTTTGCATATATATAATGGTTATAAAATTTTATTGTAATTCTTGAATGTCAAGAGAGCAGTTATAGATGGTTCAAACTTCTTAAATATATCTTTGTGAGTGTGTTGTTTTTGTGTACATATGTGTGCATGCCTATTGAAGCCATAGGATAATCTTGGGTGTCATTCCTCAGCTTCTATGTATGTATGTATGTATGTATGTATGTATGTATGTACCTACTTCCTATTTATCTATCTGTCTATCTATCTATCTATCTATCTATCTATCTATCTATCTATCTATCTATCTATTTATCTATCATTTATCTACCTATCATCTATCATCTCCCTATCTATATCTATCTATGTATCTATGAATCTATACATCTATGTATATAGTATCTATCTATTATCTATCTATCATTTGTTTTTGTGGCAGTGT
This sequence comes from Apodemus sylvaticus, assembly GCF_947179515.1. Taxonomy (NCBI): domain Eukaryota; kingdom Metazoa; phylum Chordata; class Mammalia; order Rodentia; family Muridae; genus Apodemus; species Apodemus sylvaticus. The sequence continues at coordinate 8,125,206 of NC_067494.1, read as the reverse complement.
TCATTATTGGCCTATAATACAAGTGTGCTAGGCTGGTTGAGCTCCCTGGATCCTTCTGTCTCTGAGGTCTCTCCAGCACTGGGATCACAAACATACAGAAAGTTCAGTTTTCTAATAGTCATGGGTTCTGGGGATGATCTCAGGTCATGTATGAAGGTAACACTTTGTGAAATGAGTGGCCCTAAGTCCTCAGCATCTTCCTAAGTGTATTAACTAAGAAGTGTTCAAAAATTCTAAGACTTGATGTAACTCTCAACATTCATTTTGTGAAATGAGATCAGAGATTCTTGAACCCAGTCCTCTACTTATCATAACTTACCTGAAAACATCACTGAAGCCTATTGAAATTTCTGAAAAATAATTTGAAGTTCAAGAGTTCCTTAGAAATCTGAGAAAGCTTTTAATTTAATGAATCTCTCAGATTCAACTGCTGGTGTGTTTTAAAAGCTGGGCAGTGAGTTTCTGCATTTAAAAGTAATAGTTTCCCAAAGTTATGAAGTGTTCTTTTCAGGGTTTTTTGGTATTTTTCTTAGCCATTTTTTTTGGGAAAGATAGTATATCCTGGAATTCATCTTAACGTTATAAAACTTTCAAGTTTATAATACCTTGTACTCTCAAGGTATTTCTTACAATATGGTGGTGATGCAGTCATGGGTTGAGGGAAGGGGCTACACAGTGTCCAGGGAGCAAAAACTCTGGGGGTATATATGCATTTTACGTGGGAAGCAACCTCACGTTTGCAGAATACTTACAGGAAGTGTTACTTTATGTGGTACACTGAAGACGGCATGGAGTCACACATACAAAGTACTTAGCAAAGTATGAATACTACACATTAACAAATGTCACCCATCTTCTTTTTCTGAGAGAGACAACTTGAGTTCTAAAAGAATAATTACGATATATACATAGCCCATCGTATTGAGAAGGTCATCTCTTGGAGAGGCTATTAGTGTAGAGTATAATTGGCTTGCTGAACTAAAGTGTGTGTCCTCTGCTCTATACTTCTCTGAAGTGTCGTGGGCAGCTTCTTCTCCTCGCCTAATGGAACAAGCAGTATGAAGTATCTCATCATTAGTCCCAACACGTGTCTTCACAGCATTTACCAGGACATGGACAAAATCCACACAGGGGACTCTGGTAAGATGTTACAGGGACTATGCCCTGGGCGAAAGACCTCTCTCATCTGCACCTGCTTCTCTGACATCTTGCTGTGTGACTATGTATTCTAAATCTTTGTTTCCTTTTGTAGAATCTGGGGAGTATATTACAAGAGTTTCAGGGCAATTACAAGAGTAATCCAGTGGAACCAAAGTATTTAAAGATAATAGCACTAGGGTTATTATGGAATAGGGTATACCCTCATGTCCCATTTATTTTGCATATATTTTTATATATCTCTTTTTATTTTTTATTGGTGAAATAATTATTCCAGAAATAATAAGAAAAATGTTTCTCGATCTTGATTCCGGGCTCCAGAGATCGGACAGACTGAGGTACACAAACATAATCCTAGGCCAAACACCGCAGGGGTCTGAGCCTGACGGGCGTTGGCCTGCACCCAGGCCCTGAGCTGTTCGAGTGGCCATCGGGGCGCCAACCCAGCCAAGAGGTTTTTTTTGCCATGGCCGGCCCACGCGCCGCCATTTTGCCTACAGGACCCAGAGTGCTCAGGAGGGCAGAGACGGCTAACAAGCGTAGCCTGAGGCTAACAAAACGGGGGTCTAGGCCCCAAAAGGCACAGGACTGACCCCAAGAACTGGGCGGCTTGGTGGGCCATCTGTGTGTCAACCCGCCCAGGAGGTTATTAGCACAACAGACTCTCCCGGTGCTTTCGGGGAGCGCGGACGCGCACGCCCGCCATCCGGGTCACCTGGCGGACCCAATTAACAGTCATAGCCCTAGGGGAACTTTGCTCGGACCTTGGCCTCCCAGGCTTTTGCCTGGACTCAGGGCCTGGGCGACAAGGCTAACCTAGTGTGCGCCAGCCCGGTTGGGGAAATCGGCTGCCCAGCGGAGTGAGCGGAACACAGGGGAGGTCACAGCAGCATACACCTTCGGAACTCCCTGGGGGTGCACACGGGTTCCATCTGGTCCACAGACACAATCTGGGGCAAGGCCTCAGGCAGAAGCCCTCAGGTCAACTCTCTCCGCTTCAGATCAGCCTGGGCGGCCGCACCACATCTCCAGGTCCCTCAAGAGGCTAGTGGGGGCTTCCGGGCGGTCAGCTGGGAGAAGTCGGTGTGCTCCAATAAATCCTGCGGGCCCCAGCGGGAGCCTTCAGGTGCCTGCTTCGGGATCTGAACAGCCTGGACAGCAGCACCCTGTCTACAGGCAGTGCAGGGTGTAAGCTGTGCACCAGAGGTCAACGGGGAAGGGGCAGCTTGCACTGGTGAGTCCAGCACTGACAAGACCAAGTAACACCAGTGAGAGCTAGATGGCAAAAGGCAAATGCAGGAACGTCACTAACAGAAATCAAAGCAATATGGCAACATCTGAACCCAATTCTCCTCTACCAGCATGTCCTGGATACCCCATCACACCAGTAAAACAAGATTTGGATTTAAAATCACTGGTCATGATGCTGGTACAGGAACACATGAAGGACATACTTAAAGAGATTCAGGAGAAAATGAATCAAAAGTTAGAAGCCCTTGCAAGGGAAACACAAAAATCATTGAAAGAAATCCAGGAGAATACAAAAGCCAACAAGGAGGAAATGCAAAAAACACTTAAAGAAATACAGGAGAACTTTGGTCAACAGGCTGAGGTCATGAAAGACGAAACACAAAAATCTCTTAAAGAAATACAGGAGAACTTTGGTCAACAGGCTGAGGTCATGAAAGAGGAAACACAAAAATCTCTTAAAGAATTACAGGAAAGCACAAACAAGCAAGTGAAGGAGCTAAGCAAAACCATCCAGGATCTAAAATCAGAAGTAGAAACAACTAAGAAAACTCAAAAGGAGACAACTTTGGAGATAGAAAGCCTTGGGAAGAAATCAGGGGACAGAGATGCAAATATCAACAACAGAATACAAGAAATAGAAGAAAGAATCTCAGATGCTGAAGATTCCATAGAAACCATGGACTCAACAGTTAAAGAAAATGCAAAATGCAAAAAGCTTGTAACCCAAAATATCCAGGAAATCCAGGACACAATGAGAAGACCAAACCTAAGGATTATAGGCATAGATGAGAGTGAAGATTTACAACTTAAAGGGGCAGCAAATATCTTCAATAAAATTATGGAAGAAAACTTCCCTAACCTAAAGAGAGAGATGCCCATGAATATACAAGAAGCCTACAGAACTCCAAAGAGACTGGACCAGAACAGAAATACTTCCCGTCACATAATAATCAAAACACCAAATGTTCTAAACAAAGAAAGAATATTAAAGGCAGTAAGAGAAAAAGGCCAAGTAACATATAAAGGAAGACCTATCAGAATCACAGCAGACTTTTCACCTGAGACTATGAAGGCTAGAAGGTCCTGGGCAGATCTCATGCAGACTCTAAGAGAACACAAATGCCAACCAAAACTACTATATCCAGCAAAACTCTCAATCACCATAGATGGAGAAACTAAGATATTTCACGACAAAACCAAGTTTACCCAATATCTATCCACAAACCCAGCCCTAAAAAGGATAATAGGAGGACAACACCAATACAAGGAGGGAAACTTCACCCTGAAAAAAGCAAGATAGTAACCTTTCATCAAACCCAAAAGAGGTTAAGCAATCAAATTTAAAAAATAACGTCAAAAATGATAGGAAGTAACAATCACTATTCCTTAATATCTCTTAACATCAATGGACTCAATGCCACAATAAAAAGACACAGACTAACTGACTGGATACGTAAACAGGACCCTACATTTTGCTGCTTACAGGAAACACACCTCAGGGTCAAAGACAAACACTACCTTAGAGTAAAAGGCTGGAAGACAATATTACAAGCAAATGGTCTCAGGAAACAAGCTGGAGTAGCCATTTTAATATCAGATAAAATTGACTTTCAACCCAAAGTCATCAAAAGAGACTCTGAGGGACACTTCTTGCTGGTCAAAGGAAAAATACAACAAGAAGAACTCTCAATCCTGAACATCTATGCTCCAAATGCAAGGGCACCCTCTTTCATAAAAGAAACTTTATTAAAACTCAAAGCACACATTGCACCTAACACAATAATTGTGGGTGACTTCAACACTGCACTTTCCTCAATGGACCGATCAGGAAAACAGAAACTAAACAAGGACACAATGAAACTAATTGAAGCTTTGGACCAATTAGATTTAACTGATATTTATAGAACATTCTATCCTAAAACAAAAGAATATACCTTTTTTTCAGCACCTCATGGTACCTTCTCCAAAATCGACCATATAATTGGTCACAAGACAGACCTCAACAAATATAAGAAGATCGAACTAATCCCATGCCTCCTATCTGATCACTATGGAATAAAAGTGGTCTTCAATAGCAACAGAAACAATAGAAAACCCACATACACGTGGAAATTGAACAATACTCTACTCAATGATACCTTGGTCAAGGAAGAAATAAAGAAAGAAATTAAAGACTTTTTAGAACACAATGAAAATGAAAACACAACATACCCAAATCTATGGGACACAATGAAAGCAGTGCTAAGAGGAAAACTCATAGCCCTGAGTGCCTCCAAAAAGAAAATGGAGAGAGCATACATTACCAGCTTAATGACACACCTGAAAGCCCTAGAACAAAAAGAAGCTATTTCACCCAGGAGGAGTAGAAGGCAGGAAATCATCAAACTCAGGGCCGAAATCAATCAAGTAGAAACAAAGAGAACCATACAAAAAATCAACAAAACCAGGAGCTGGTTCTTTGAGAAAATCAACAAGATAGATAAACCCTTAGCCAGACTGACCAAAGGGCACAGAGAAAGTATCCAAATTAACAAACTTAGAAATGAAAAGGGAGACATAACAACAGAAACTGAGGAAATCCAAAAAATCATCAGATCCTACTACAAGAGCCTGTACTCAACACAACTGGAGAATCTGGAGGAAATGGACAATTTCCTTGACAGATACCAAATACCAAAATTAAATCAGGACCAACTAGACCATCTGAACAGTCCTATAAAGCCTAAAGAAATAGAAGGAGTCATAGAAAGTCTTCCAACCAAAAAAAGCACAGGACCAGATGGTTTCAGTGCAGAATTCTACCAGACCTTCAAAGAAGAGTTAACACCAATACTCTTCAAACTATTCCACAAAATAGAAACAGAAGGAACACTACCCAATTCCTTCTACAAAGCCACAATTACGCTGATACCAAAGCCACACAAAGATCCAACAAAGAAAGAGAACTTCAGACCAATTTCCCTTATGAACATCGATGCAAAAATACTCAATAAAATTCTTGCCAACCGAATCCAAGAACACATCAAAACGATCATCCACCATGATCAAGTAGACTTTATCCCGGGAATGCAGGGTTGGTTCAATATACGGAAATCCATCAATACAATCCACTACATAAAGAAACTCAAAGAACATAACCACATGGTCATTTCATTGGATGCTGAAAAAGCATTTGACAAAATTCAGCATCCTTTCATGCTTAAAGTCTGGGAGAGAACAGGAATTCAAGGCCCATACCTAAACATAGTAAAAGCAATATACAGCAAACCGGTAGCCAGCATCAAACTAAATGGAGAGAAACTTGAAGCAATCCCACTGAAATCAGGGACCAGACAAGGCTGCCCCCTTTCTCCTTATCTTTTCAATACTGTACTTGAGGTACTAGCTCGGGCAATTCGACAACATAAGGAGGTCAAAGGGATACAAATTGGAAAGGAGGAAGTCAAACTATCATTATTTGCAGACGACATGATAGTCTACCTAAGTGACCCAAAAAACTCCACTAGAGAGCTCCTACAGCTGATAAACAACTTCAGCAAAGTGGCAGGTTATAAAATCAACTCAAGCAAATCAGTGGCCTTCCTATACTCAAAGGATAAGCAGGCTGAGAAAGAAATTAGGGAAATGACCCCCTTCACAATAGCCACAAACAGTATAAAGTATCTTGGGGTGACTCTTACCAAACATGTGAAAGATCTGTATGACAAGAACTTCAAGACTCTGAAGAAGGAAATGGAAGAAGACCTCAAAAAATGGGAAAACCTCCCATGCTCATGGATCGGTAGAATCAATATAGTTAAAATGGCCATTTTGCCTAAAGCACTATACATATTCAATGCAATACCCATCAAAATCCCAACTCAATTCTTCACAGAGTTAGAAAGAGCAATTATCAAATTCATCTGGAACAACAAAAAACCCAGGATAGCTAAAACTATTCTCAGCAACAAAAGAAAATCTGGGGGAATCAGTATCCCTGACCTCAAGCAATACTACAGAGCAATAGTGTTAAAAACTGCATGGTATTGGTACAGTGACAGGCAGGAGGATCAATGGAATAGGATTGAAGATCCAGAAATGAACCCACACACCTATGGCCACTTGATCCTCGACAAAGAGGCTGAAAACATCCAATGGAAAAAAGATAGCCTTTTCAACAAATGGTGCTGGTTCAACTGGAGGTCAGCATGCAGAAGAATGCGAATTGATCCATCCTTGTCTCCTTGTACTAAGCTCAAATCCAAATGGATCAAGGACCTCCACATAAAGCCAGACACTCTGAAGCTAATAGAAAAGAAACTGGGGAAGACCCTTGAGGACATTGGTACAGGGAGAAAGTTTCTGAACAGAACACCAATAGCGTATGCTCTAAGAGCAAGAATTGACAAATGGGACCTCATAAGGTTACAGAGTTTCTGTAAGGCAAAGGACACCATCAAGAGGACAGATCGGCAACCAACAAATTGGGAAAAGATCTTCACCAATCCTACATCAGATAGAGGGCTAATATCCAATATATATAAAGAACTCAAGAAGTTAGACTCCAGAAAACCGAACAACCCTATTAAAAAATGGTGTACAGAGTTAAACAAAGAATTCTCACCTGAAGAACTTCGGATGGCGGAGAAGCATCTTAAAAAATGGTCAACTTCATTAGTCATTAGGGAAATGCAAATCAAAACAACCCTAAGATTTCATCTTACACCAGTCAGAATGGCTAAGATTAAAAATTCAGGAGACAGCAGGTGTTGGAGAGGGTGCGGAGAAAGAGGAACACTCCTCCACTGCTGGTGGGGTTGCAAACTGGTACAACCACTCTGGAAATCAGTCTGGCGGTTCCTCCGAAAACTGGGCACCTCACTTCCAGAAGATCCTGCTATACCACTCCTGGGCATATACCCAGAGGATTCCCCACCATGTAATAAGGATACATGCTCTACTATGTTCATAGCAGCCCTATTTATAATTGCCAGATGCTGGAATGAACCCAGGTATCCCTCAACAGAAGAGTGGATGCAAAAAATGTGGTATATCTACACAATGGAGTACTATTCAGCCATTAGAAACAATGAATTCATGAAATTCTTAGGCAAATGGATGGAGCTAGAGAACATCATACTAAGTGAGGTAACCCAGACTCAAAAGGTGAATCATGGTATGCACTCACTAATAAGTGGTTATTAACCTAGAAAACTGGAATACCCAAAACATAATCCACACATCAAATGAGATACAAGAAGAAAGCAGGAGTGGTCCCTGGTTCTGGAAAGACTCAGTGAAACAGTATTTGGCAAAACCAGAACGGGGAACTGGGAAGGGGTGGGAGGGAGGACAGGGGAAGAGAAGGGGGCTTACGGGACTTTCGGGGAGTGGGGGGGGGGCTAGAAAAGGGGAAATCATTTGAAATGTAAATAAATTATATCGAATAAAAAAATAACAATTAAAAAAAAGGAAAAAAAACACAAATGGGGAAAAAAAAAAGAAAAATGTTTCTCTGAGTCTGTTTACCTTCTTCCTTAGTTATAGCTGGCACTTAAATTATTGCTATGTAGTGATGTAGTAGATATCATAAATCACGTGGTATTGTAAGCTCACTCTTTACACTGATTTATGTGCTTTCTGTGAATTGCAGGAATCACATATTTCTATAAGAAAGTCTTAAAGCTTTCCATTTTCAGTCTTGCTAATTTTAGTGCTTGTTTACAACTAAATGATTCAGGACTTGTTTAAATCACAGGATTACAAACATATTATAAATGTAGGAATTTATCATCATTGTTTTCAGTTGCATGATTATCAAACTATGCCCCTCTTCAAAATAATCATTTCATCAGAAAAATAAAATGGGACATATGAATTAAGTTATGAAACACTGTGCATAAATAAAAATACACATGAGCAATATAGCACATACCATATTAATAGAAATAACATGAATAAGCAGTAACTGTCATATGCTGAAGACAGGTCCCATGGTCTTTAAAAACACTAATAGCATCATACTATGCAATTCATTCTGGGACTGTCAATATAGAAAATATTTATGCAGTTAATGCTCTGAATTTGTAGTTAAAGCATATTGACTTTTCAAATGATTTCCCCGCCAAGAGAGCAAAGATTCCCAACTTAACAGACCAGTAAATAACTTCAATAAAATTACAGAAGAAAACTTCCCTAACCTAAAGAAAGAGATGCCCATAAACATACAAGAGGTCTACAGAACTCCAAATATACTGGACCAGCAAAGAAAGTCCTCCCATCATATAATAGTCAAAACACCAAATGCACAAAACAAAGAAAGAATATTAAAAGCAGGTAAGGGAAAAATGGCAAGTAACATATAAAGGCAGACCTATCAGAATTACATCAGAGTTCTCACCAGAGATTATGAAAGCTAGAAGATCATAGGCAAATGTCATAAAGACCCTAAGAGAACACAAATGCCAGCCCAGGCTACTATACCCAGCAAAACCCTCAATTACCATAGATGAAGAAACCAAGGCATTCCATGACAAAACCAAATTTACACAATATCTTTCTACAAATACAGCCCTACAAAGGATAATAGACAGAAAACTCCAACATATTGAGGGAAACTACACCCTAGAAAAAGCAAGAAAGTAATCTTCTTTCAACAAACCCCCCAAAAAGGTAGCTACACAAACATAATTACACCTCTAACAAGAAAAATAACATAAAGCAACAATCACTGTTTCTTACCATCTCTTAACATCAATAAACTCAATTCCCCAATGAAAAGAGATAGACTAATAATCTGGATACATAAACAGGACCCAGCATTTTGCTGCATACAGGAAGCACACCTCAGTGACAAAGACAAACACTACCTTCGAGTAAAAGGCTGGAAAACAATTTTCCTAGCAAATGGTCCCAAGAAACAAGCAGGAGTAGCCATTTTAATATCGAATAAGATCGACTTTCAAACAAAAGTTATCAAAAAGATAAGGAAAGACACTTCATCCTCATCAAAGGAAAAATCTACCAAGTTGAACACTCAACTCTGAACATCTATGCTCCAAATGCAAGGGCACCCACATTTATAAAAGAAACTTTACTAAAGCTCAAAGCACACATCACACCCAACACAATAACAGTAGAAGACTTCAACACCCTACTCTCAGCAATGGGCAGACCATGGAAACATAAACTAAACAGAGACACAGTGAAACTAACAGAAGTTATGGATCAAATGGATTTAATAGATTATAGGACATTTCATCAAAAACCAAAAGAATATAACTTCTTCTCAGCACCTGATGGTACCTTCTCCAAAATTGACCATATAATCAGTCACAAAACAGACCTCTACAGATCCAAGAAGACTGAATAATCCCATCATCTTTTCAGATCACCAGGGACTAAGGCTGGCCTTTAATAATAACAAAAACAACAGAAAACCCACATACACATGGAAACTGAACAATACTCTACTCAATGATAACTTGGCCAAGGCAGAAATAAAGAAGTTAAAGATGTTTCAGATTTTAATGAATATGAAAGCACAACATACTCAAACTTATGGGACACAATGAAAGCACTGCTAAGAAGAAAACTCATAGCTCTGAGTGGCTCCAAAAGGAAGCAGAGAGTGCACACACTAGCAGCTTAAATAGACTTGAAGACCCAAAAATGAACCCACACACCTATGGTCACTTGATCTTTGACAAAGTAACTAAAACCATCCAGTGGAAAGAAAACAGCATTTTCAACAAATGGTGCTGGTTCAATTGGAGGTCAATATATAGAAGGATGCAAATCGATCCCATTCTTATCTCCCTGTACAAAGCTCAAGTCCAAGTGGATCAAGCACCTCCATATAAAATCAGATACACTGAATATAATAGAAGAGAAAGTGGGGAAAATCTCGATCACATGGGCACAGGGGAAAAGTTCCTGAACAGAACACCAATGGCTTATGCTCTAAGATAAGAATCAACAAATGGGACCTCATAAAATTGCAAAGCTTCTATAGGGCAAAGGACACTGTCAGTGGGACAAAAGTGGCAATCAACAGACTGGGAAAAGATCTTTACTAATCCTACATCTGATAGAGGGCTAATATCCAATGTATACAAAGAACTCAAGTAACCCTATTAAAAATGCAGAACAGAGCTAAACAGAGAATTCTCAATTGAGGAAACTTGAATGGCCAAGAAGCACCTAAATGAACAATGTTCAACTTCTGGGAATCCATGCAGAAATAAAAAGCCCAATCCATGGGGAAAAAACAAGTACAAATATGTTAACTGTGATGTATGTGTATGTGTGTGTTTATATATATGTGTGTGCAAGCTGGTACAAACACTCTAGAAAGCAGTCTGATGGTTCCTTAGAAAATTGGTGTAGTTCTACCTGAGGGCCAAGCTATATCATTCCTGGGCATATATCCAAAAGATGCTTCAACATGTAATAAGGACACATGCTCCACTATGTTCCTAGCAGCCATATTTATAATAGCCAGAAGCTGGAAAAAATCCATTCTACAGAGGAATGGATACAGAAAATGTGGTACATTGTGGTACATTTACACAATGGAATACTACTCAGCTATTAAAAACAATGACTTCCTGAAATTCGCAGGCAAATGAATGGATCTAGAAAATAGCATCCTGAGTGAGGTAACTCAGTCACAAAAGACCACATATGGTATATACTCATTGATAAGTGGCTATTAGGGAAGGAGTGTGGAATACCATGATACAACTCATGGACCACATGAAGCTTAAGAGGAAGGAAGATCAAAGAGTGGATGCCTCTGTCTTACTTAGAAGGGGAAACAAAATAATCAAGGTAAGTAGCAGGTGGGCAAGACTTAGGAGGAAGAGAAGAGGGGGAGGGGAAAAGGGGAAGAATCAGATATGGAAGGAGATGGAGGAGATGTACAGAGGGTCAGGAAATTGAACAGAGGTGTGTAGCAATGGGGGATGGGGGTAGGAACCAGAAAGTCCCAGATGCCAGGAAAGCAAAAGCCTCTCAGGACCTAATGGGGATGACATCAGCTGAAATACCCCACAAAGGGGAGGGAGAACCTGTGGAGACCATTAGCAAAGGTTAGGCATGCCCTCCCCATTTGAGGGATGAGACCATCCACCCATCTCTAAAATTTTAACCCAGAATTTCTCCTGTCTATAGGAAATACAGGGACAAAGAGTGTAGCAGAGACTGAAGGAAAGGCCATCCAGAGACTGCCCCACCTTGGGATCCATGCTACACACTGACACCAAACCCAGACACTATTGCTGATGGCAAGAAGTGCTTCCTGACAGAAGACTGATACAGCTGTCTCCTGAGAGGCTCTGCCAGATGCTGACCAATACAGATGTGGATGCTCACAGCCAACCATCGGACTGAGCACAGGGACCACAATGGAGGAGTGAGGGGAAGGACTGAAGGAGTTGAAGAGGTCTTATCTGGCATCAATGGGAGGGGAGTCCCTTGGTCCTGTGAAGGCTTGATGCCCCAGTATAGAGGAATGGTGGGGCAGTGAGGCTGGAGTGCGTGGGTGGGGGAGAACCCTCATAGAAGCAGGGTAAGGGGGACGCCATAGGGTGGTTGCAGAGGAGGTACTGGGAAAGGGGATAACATTTGAAATGTAAATAAATAAAATATCCAATTTAAATTTTTTTTCATTTCCCTGTGTTCTTTCCTACCTCCCAAAAGGCAAATGGAATTCCAAAATCTTCCCAAGGGGAACACCTCACTTCCAGAACCTGACAGAGATCTAAGCTGTTCTAGTCAGAGGGATGAAACTTTAATCTTCCCAAGCACAGCTACTGTAGAGTTTTATGATTGACTTGGCTTGCAGGAAATACACATCTGGGTGGAAACCAAGTCACTAACATTCCTGGTCTAGAAATCTTCCTCAGATTAGAGCCCTGAAGGCTCATGTAATATCTGTGAATTCCTGGGAAGTCATGTGGCCAAGTCCAATGATCAAACTGAAAAGACAGATGCTGGGTTTGGGGGAACTTTATCCAAACTCAGGCATCAATTCTGTCCCAAAAGGCATTTATAAATGCCTATGTTTTTGTATTTTTCCCATAAACCTAGAGGGCTGGCAGGTATCTCTCTATTCGTTCCCTGACATGTCTGGGTGTCTGATCCACCTTCTTTGTGTAAGAAGCATGTTGTCCCACAGTGGTAAGAGTTGGGAGGGATTTTAGAGGTGAGTCCCCTGGAGCTGTTACCTGAGGAAAGGACCATCTTCTCTCCCCTCTCCAAAAATACTGATGGACATTGGCCAATGAGTGAATTCCACTACTGCCAAAATGCTGCAGTGGTAGCAAAATTCTCTGGGAATGGATGGCTGGGGACGGGGCTGGAAACCTAAGGGACCTGGCTTGCAGGAACTACTGGTTAAAAACAAGGAGCAGATTAAAGATACAACAAAACAAAACAAACACATTTATTAACTAAGAGAAAATTTGCTTTCTTGAAAAATTTTCAAATCTACTTCTATTATATAATTTTGTGTGGCTCATAAGGATTTTTTGATTGTTTGTTTAGAATGAAAAAAATAACGTAATACTAATACCACACACCCCTTCAATGCACTTGAATAATCATTCTTAAAGACCTAAGGTTCTTATCTGTACTGAGTATTGGTGTTTGGAAGGCGTAAGATAAACACTGGGGTAACTTTCTCCTCTTCTAAGGAAAACAGAGAAGGTGAATTGATTGGAAGACTTCTTGATGTTTACAACTGATCTAAAGAGTGCCCAATTCTCATGTGCTAATCTTTATGCGTGACAGTCACACAGTTGCCTTTAGCAAAGGTACCATTAGCTCATAAAAGGTACACCCTTAGGGCAATCATCTCTCACTGGGAGGGTAGCATCTTGGACCAAGGGAGCTTTTAGTCTTGCCTCAAGCCAACTTAAGCAGCCCTTTTATCGGAGGGGACATAAGAGCTGCAAGTACTGCTTAGTGACTCTCCTGGTGCCCCACCCCTCTCCCTCTATTGATTGCAATGGCACTAGTCCCTGAGCTATTCTGGTTGAGAAATCATTTATCTTTCACCTAGAAGGCTGTGTCTCCCTCTGAACTCAAAGTCCATAAATCTTTTTCAGTACCATAGATTGAAAGAAATGTCAGTTGTCTCCTAACTTAATACATGCCCACATACATAGACAGGAGAAATAAAGAACGGGAAATTCTAAGTACTTTGAGTGCAAAATAATTGCCTTCAGAATACCAACATAGTTTCAGAAAAATGGGATTTTTCTTTCTCAACAAAGGATAATGTCTCAACTGTCTGTTTTGCATTTCAAAGCATGACAAAAAGACCACTGGTAGATCTAAACCTCTCCTGCAAATCCTTCCCGCTCACTTACAGTGATGTGATGTGATGCGGCATAGTATCTTGTGTTGGTCAATGCTCAGACTCTTAGAACAGGTTTGTAAAAAAGGAAAATGCAAGGAGGGATCCCAGGTTACAAGGAAAAAACTTCATTTTATTTCAGACAAAATATAATGTGGTTTTAAAATTGTAAAGTAGCAAGGAAAATTGTTTTTTTCCTTTAGACAGTGAGTTTTTCCTTATGGGTTTTGTAGGTGGAGGAGGAGGCGGGACTAGAGATGTAGTGCTCAGTCATGTTGATATCCTTTGGGCACAGTGGCCTGCCAAGGTGCCTTTACAGTGCCCATTCTATATAGCACAGGTTACCTGGCATGTCTTCAAGTTAAAAGTGTTCCTTGTAAGGAATTCCTAATGGTAAATCAAGACAATTGTTTCATTTACCCAATTTATGAAAGAAATAGTCTTATAAATTACCAACAATAAACTCCATTTAGAATTCCAATGAACTCTGACAGATTAGCCACAGAATAAACATCATAGAGGGGCCAGTAAGATCATTAAGAGCCAGAGACGCAGGCGTGAGATTATGTCTTCTATATAGAACAGGAAAGTTGCATCCATGAAATTGGAACAATATGGCTGCCTACAAAAAGACTTGAGCAGCTAGAGAGATGGCTTAGTGGTTAGGAGCACTGATTGCTCTTCTGAAGGTCCTGAGTTCAAATCCCAGGACCACATGGTGGCTCAAAACCATCCCTAATGAGATCTGATGCTCTCTTCTGCTGTATCTGAAGACAGCTACAGTGTACTTACATATAATAAATAAATGCATCTATCTTTAAAAAAAAAAGACTTGAACAATGACACTAGTTGACATCCCAATGTGGGCGAGAGGGATTTTGCAAAGTTCCACCCCTAGATAAAGGTTATTAATGATTGCCTGTGAGAGGGAAAGTTAGTTTTCCCCAGAGATGAACCCCAAACTGGTCCCAATGGTCCCAACCCCAAATTGTCAGTCCTAAAAGCATACATATGAGCACCCCTGGATGGCCTCAACAGGTTATACTTATCTATTGTATAAAAACAGTCATATATGTGTGCATACATGTGGCAACAAGCGATAAAGGAAAAGAGAGAAAAGGCTAAGATTTTCTGAAATGGTTATAAGAAGCCAGTATCTGGTAGGTTCTGAGTCTCTAGGGCCCTGTCACTCTGCTCTGGATCGCGGCACTCAGGAAGTAACCCCTGACACCTCTGCTTCCAATACAGAGGTTACAGTGTCTCTGGGGCTGACCTATTGAGAGTGTTTATTATGTGGTCTTGTAAGTGAGTCTTCCAAATGCACAGGCAGGAAGCACGATGTTAAAAAGCAAGCCTCTCTCTGGAGAAACCCTGCTGTGTTTCCACACACTGTCTTCCGCACTTACATCTAACATCCCCGAGTTGTCGCCATGAGTTCTTACAAGTGGACAAGATGCTGTGGTAGAGATAACAAGGCTTTCAGAAAACAATAATAGAACACTTTCAATAAAACAAGAAGCAAACAAAATAAAGAAAAAATATGCCAAATATTCCATCAGAAAAATGTTCTATGTCCACAGCCAAACTCACAGAAGCACGGTTCGACCCTCACATCACAGGTTATACTTGATTTTAGAGAGAGAGCACACAGAGTTACCCAGGCATCTAGGAGGCATGCTGTTCCTGTCTGAATCAGAAGTATGACGTAAATTTTGAATTGTCATGAGAATTAATGTTCCTTTTCATTAATTAAAACAGCAGGTGGGAAATATTATATAGCCTTTAGAGAAACATGCTTTAAAAACTCCCACAATGTAAAAAAAAATCTTTCTAATGTGACAAATGCTTATAATTTACTAAAAAAAAGTATTCACAAAGGATAAATTTATTTCTTATAAAAGCTGATTCAAGCCCATTTATATGTAGAAAAAGTACCTAAGTGTTTCTTCTTTACTCCTATTATTTAGGTAAATTATTCCCGTGGATTTCTTTTTTAGAGTTATTTTTTAAAATTACAGAAAAAAAAATAACCTTCTCTATTTGCAGTGTAGACGGTGCTCACTGCTTCCTGAAACTCACTTCCGTCATGTCTACACTAACCATCACTAAAAATACTACAAATTAAAAGAAAAATGGTAGAAAGAAACATGCAATCCCAAGTATGACAGATCACAGTTTATTGAGCTATGTTTTCAAAGGGTCTTAAGAAGCAGCGTCGTTGGGGCCCACAGCTGTGTGAGAGCTCAGTGGGCCAGATCCTCTGCTGTCTGTCACAAGGCAAGACTCTTGCAAAATCCCACAAGTCAAGAAAGGAGCTGGGCTATCCAGTGTTGCCGGCTCTCCTAAGGGGCTAACTGCCTACTGTTACCAGCCCTTCTCTCTGCCCTTTGGTTCTGCCAACCTCCTTGGGCTTGCTGCCTCCCAGACCTCCGCTCCTACCCAGGTGGGCTGGTACTGCTGACTTCTGACCAGTCACAAGGAGGAACATTGCTCAACCTTTGGTGGTCTTCCCCTGAACTCTTAGTGTTCTTGTCAGGACCTGCATCTTGAAATGGCGCAGCCTTCTCTGTAGCTGCAGGTACTTTATGAACACTGCTAGCGAAGTTTAATCTGACAAATTCAATAACATCCGAGGCGGTGTCCCGGGGGGCTGTAAGGAGTCATTTGAACAACAATGTGTCACACCCAGCTTTGGGGAGAACAGCAGTTCCTCTGGTGATTTGCCTCCTGATCTAGTCACTAAGTGGGCAGTGTAAAGGTCTGAGAAAACCTGGTCACATAGGTATGGCTTAATGATGCTACCAAAGCTCTTTGTGGGGCCCGCTACCTTATCATTTCTCCAAGAAGACAGAGAGAGAATTTCCTGGAGGTTTGGAGTGGAGGCTGTCACTTGACCCAGAACTCAATCTCTCACTTCAATGTGAGTAGAGTGGAAGTGAGGTCTACTTAACACCGCTCCTGATGTCATTAAAGAAAAATGATTCATAAACTATGGCCAGGAGGAACCCTTTGTTTACATGACCTTTTATCACCCCATCAGTCCTTCCAAAGAGGTCACCATGAGCTAAACAGGAGCTTCACCGTGAGATGAAGCCATTTGCCTCCTTGGTGTTCATGCTCAAAATTCCCTGGGGACTTTCAGATTATTCCTGGTAATGGACTTTCAGTTCAAACAAAGATCTTGAGTAATAAGTAACTAGGTAAGACAAGCGTTGACTCTGTTTTTAAAACTATCTTTGAAGGAGTGCCTTCCGCAGACAGGTGACAGTCAATTCTGGAAGAGGAAAGACTAGAGATGGGCTCTCCTTCCAGGCCCTCATCCTCAGTCAGGGAATTGGCTATGTAGTCTCTCTATACTGAGCTGCAATTAGCCATTCCTCAAACCCTATTACTGCAAGAGTCAAGCTCAGTGATAAAACCTAAAGGAGCTTGCCTGGTCCTTCTACTTCAAAACTTTAAAATGATAACTCTCACCATTCAATTTATTTGTGCATCTCAACAGAGAGCAGGGAGAGATTGGCTTCCACTTTCCAGGTATAATAGCAAGTCCTTGTGATTGTCTGGCACAAGGCAGGGCCACTCAAGGACTGTCCCTGGATGTTGCCACAGAAGATAGCTTTCATATTCTCGAGACTACTGCGTTTGGAGAAAGTCATCTCTTGACAGCACCAAGGCTGACTGATGGCTATCTAAACCTAACTTTAGCAAAGGGGATACTTTTCTAAGAGGAAATTAGCTTTCTCTACCCTGCCTCAATATTCATCTTCAGGGGTGGTTAACATAAAAGGAAGGAAATCAGTAATTTGGAGAGGTTGGGATTGAAGGATACAGAGATTGCCAATGTAGCATGAAGTATCTATCGGTGCTTAAGACACTATTCTGATGTTAGTCTTTCATAACTGGTGCATACTTGTGCCAGGATGGTCACGACTGCTCACCAGCTTCACTTCCAAGTACCCAAGTAAGAAAAGTATTAATAGTTCCACTGAAAACTAATTGACCAATAGGAAACCTAGAGAAGTTAATTTCCAAAGCCTCAAGGTGCAAGAGAGCTTTTGACACACTCTCCTCTTTCCTCCCCTCTGTCCCTTCCTCCCTCCATCCCCCTCTGAATACATTCAAGCATGAAAGTTTGTGCTTTGACCACAGGTCAACACTGGGAAACTTCCTCAATAGCTTTCCATCTTTTTGAGGGAGTCTCTCACTGAACCTGGAGCTCATAGAATCAGCTAGGTTAGCCAGCCAATAAACTTCAGAGATCCACCCCGGAGCCCAGGGGACAAACACGAATAGCCAAGCTCAGTGTATATAGGGATCCAGACTCAGTCCTCACCTTTGTGACAACCCAACCTTACCAACTGAGCCATCTCCCCAGCCTCATGTAGTACCTTTAAATTGTTATTCCCAAGAGTGCTAAGAACATCAATAAGCTGTCTTATGTGCTTTGATAACTTCATTGTATAAATTAGGTTAATTTATGAATTTCAGTATTTTAATGCTATAAATTTTTGACAGATGAAAAGAATATCTTTGGCTATTAGAGCAAATGTAAAATAAATTCAGTTAATCATCTCTAATTGACAGTGCTCACACGTGGTTGATTCTCAATTTATGTGCATTAGGTCTATGTACTTCTGGGGGCTGTGCGTTAGATCTATGTACTTCTTCACTGTGCCTTTTACTGCACGTAAATGAGAACACGGATATGATATTCCCTTAAGGCCCACCATCCGTATAGTAGACAAAGCCAGGCTCCCGAATCCAATGGAGATGCTAAGCCCAAGCTTCAATAGAGGAGGGATTGGGCTCCTTCTCCATTTGAATGAGCTCAAATGCATTCATAATAAGTTTTCTGCTACCTACACAGTCCTTTCTCTTGGTGATCATATACTCTCCTTATAGTTTCCCAGAAAAATTAATATTCCAGTTAGAAAATCTTAAGATACCACTGGGTTAAAAAAAACACCACATATTACAAAAACAATGTGTGAGCTACTAATAAGTATGGTCCTACCTCAATGGAAAGAAGTGACAGCGTTGACAGTAGGAATGAGTCAGTCATCAGTACAAGTGTGGCATTCAGATGTGCTATTCCGTCATCGTGAAGGTGTGGCTATGTGCCTAGTCCCCTATAACAGTGCTACAACTAGCACATGGATCAAAACAAAAAACAAGCAAAAAACCCCAAAATTTTTTTCAGTAATTTCCACTCATGTTTTATTCAAATTGTTGAAAATTATACTGTGGTTTATAGTAGTAGATTTAATTGGAGAGGGAAACGGATCCCAGCTGTCTCAAAAGACCTCATCTAAACAAAGGTCCATCATTGCCTGTGGGCCTTTCCTGGTGATATCACACCCAGCTTTTCTTTTAAGTACACACCATGAAATGTACTCCAAAGCATACTCCCAGGCTTAGCCTTACGTTGTGGCTGTATTGGTAACTGTTGGTTAACTAAACTTATTTTCTATTTGTTCTAGCAGTCTAATGTAGTCTTTCCATTTTTCAAAGATGTGTAGGATTAGAACACTGAAATTCATAAGTTAACCTAAAGTCAGTAGCCTACTGATGACTTGATTTTACGTATCCATGATGAATTTCTCATCCGTGCTCCAGGCGGATCTGTAAACGTCTGTCTCCTCCTCCTCTTCAGTGCTGCTTCGTAGGTGTCTTTAATGTAGTGTGTCCCCAAATGATCTCATGTAGGCAGTTAAGCAACTCCGGCTTCCTCACCCCTGGCACGGATCACCGTCCATCCATGTGTACCAAGCGCGGAGTCTCTTGGACTGTGTGGCTCATTGCAGGTGCTGCCTCCAAAGCCTATTCTTTCTACCCACTTCTCTCCGACGCCATTGCCCATGTGAGGAGCTGCATTCCCCTCCTAACTTCTTTTTCCTCTACTCCTTCCAGAGTGCATGAATTACTTTCCTCATTTCCGTGACAATACCTAACTACTAAAGCAACTTCTGGGCTAGCTTTAGCTCACAGTTTGAAGGCAGTGGATGGAGGTGGGAAAGCCACAAGGATCATAAGGATACTGCTAATACTGCCTTTGCAATCAGGAAGCAGGGGACAATTAATTTCTTCTCTTTATTTATTTTATATTAATTGTATTATTTATTTATATTTCAAATGTTGTCCCCCTTCCCAATCCCTCCTCTATAAGTCCCCAACCCATCTCCCCTCCCCTTCACCTCTAAGAGGGTGCTCCCCCACCCACCTGCCCACTCCCACCTTGCCCCTCTAGCATCCACCTTCAATGGGCATCAAGCCTTCACAGGACCAAGTGCATCCCCTCCCACTGAAGCCAGACAAGGCAGTCTTCTTCTACATATATGGTGGGGCCCATATATACTCTTTGGTTGGTGGCTTAGTCCCTGGAAGCCTTTCGTATCTGCTCTCTGCCCTTGAAACCTAACCTCAAAAAGAAAAGAAAATAAGACAGAAAAAAAATCTTGTCATAGAAGCTATAGTGCGTCACAGGGAATCCCACAGTATAGCCTTTTGTCCAAACATCTTGCAAGTGTTCATTGCAATGACTCCTTTGTTTGTTTCAAGGCCTCTGGCTCCTGCTACACTATATATCCTGGATCCTCATGGAGACAGATTCCTCGAAGATATTTTCTTGCTGTCCTGTATCATGGAGATCATGCAGCACGGAATCTGTAGGACTGGCCCTTTACGAGCTCCAAAAGATCATAGATAGGATAGACATTAGATTGGGTCAATTCAAAGTCCTGGATCTGAACCTGGGACTTAGTTGGGTTGCAGCATAGCAGAGCTGACCCTGGCGGTTGGGGTATGGGTAAGTCAGCCTGAGGATGAGGGCATGAGCTTGGGAGAGCTGGCCTGTGCCTTGTTTGCAGTGGGATGGTGGTAATGGCAAGGGAGAGCTGCCCCCCCCCCCCCCCCACACACACACACCTCTGACCTTCTCCATCTGTGGCAGATGGGTGAACTAACCCTGAGGTCATGAGATGGAGATGCTGTCCCAGCCCTTCACTGGCTGCTGCACTTGGGAGAACAGGCCCTGAACCTCTCCTGGGAACACAGTAGAGCTGACCCTGATAGTGACAGATAGAGTGGATGAGCTGGCCTTGAGGACATGAGAGCTGGTCCTGCTTCTTGCTGACTGCAGCGTTGGGCGAGGTGAATTTCTCTGGTGGTGTGGGTGCAGGTGAATTTCTCCTTTTGAAAAGTCCAGCAACACTGCTCACAGAATGACGCCAGCTGCATTTCTTTAGCAGATAGTCCTGGAGGTTTGTTTGCAAAGTGATTTTTGTTGGTTGATTGGTTGGTTGGTTGGTTGATTGGTTGGTTGGTTGGTTGGTTGGTTGGTTGGTTGGTTGGCTGGTTGATTGGTTGATTGGTTGGTTGGTTGGTTGGCTGGTTGGTTGGTTGGTTGGTTGATTGGTTGGTTGGCTGGTTGGTTGGTTGGTTGGTTGGTTGGTTGGTTGGTTGGCTGGCTGGTTGGTTGGTTGGTTGGTTGATTGGTTGATTGGTTGATTGGTTGATTGGTTGAATGGTTGGTTGGTTGGTTGGTTGGTTGGTTGGTTGGTTGGTTGGTTGGTTTTCATGACAGTGTTTCTCAGCATATCCCTGGCTGTCCTGGAGCAAGGTGATTTTTTGATACCATCAAGCTTTCTAATCAAGATTCAACATTACACGCACTTTATATCAATGCACGCCATTTCTGCTTTTAAAAGCCTTGTGCTGGTCTTAGGACCAAGTATCAGATGTCACCACTGCCCTCACAGGACTCCAGACAGGTCCTTGTCTTCTTTGCATGCTCCTCTTCTGCTCCTTCCTTCCTCTACCTTCTTGTACAGATCCCTGCTCTACGCGCCCTGGCTCTTAACATCTCTAGACAAGGTCACCAGTTTGCCAAAATCTTCATGGCAATAATCATACTTATTATATCATTATCAATGACTGTATTTCTTGCCACTACTATTGGGTTTTAAGTTCCCTGTCCACCAGATTTATCAAGGATCTCACACAGTCATGTCTGAAGCCCAGGAGCTCTGAATGGGTCTCTGTTGGTCAGACGAACTCTGATCTAAGGTGGTTTGCCTGGGCATTCCCTACAACTTCAGCCCATCACTTCTGAAGGGTCATGAAGTTCAGCCCAAACATCACAGGTTTTTCCTCTTTTAATTCAAGCCTGTCAGCCACTTTACCGAAAGATGATGATTAGGAGGAGAAAAGCCTGTGTTGGCAGAGTGTTTCTATACTTAACTTGGGGGACATAGCCATTGGGAAAATCAACAGCAGCCCCTGGCTTCAGATTTAATATGCTGCACAGCTCCCAAACTCTCAGCTCTAAACCCATTGCAAAATTTTGCTCACACACACACACAAAACGTCTTCAATTCAACTTTTCTGAGCTCTTCCTTGCTTCACGATCTTTATCAGTATATTCTACACCGACATTTTGTCTAAGAACCTTGGGTTAGACAACAGGTTGTCTGGCAGGTCAGAAAGAAAGCTACTGGCACACAAGGACTTCCTCTCGCTGCTTGGATCCTTCTGAGGTACCAACTATGAGGATGAAGAGAAGAGGAGTTTCTGCTCTAGATGATGATTCCAACTTTGCTCTCAGGAGAAAGCCTGTGGTTCCCCTCTGCTACGGTGGCCTCTGTGAGCTCCCAAGTTGTTCAGCTGCAATGGCCTCCAGGGACTTCAACAATCTAAGCCAACTTCCCCATCATACTGTGTCCCTGAGACCTCTGAACTCCCTGCCCCACTGTTTGGTCTGGAATAGTCTTCCCAGTATATTCTAATAATTTCTTCCTCACTTCATTCAGGTCTGTGTTGCATGTCAGACCTCAGAATGGTCTCCGCGCACTATGCCCATTCCAGTGCTTTGTGTCTCTAGAACCTGTTCTATCTCACTCCTCTAATCATATGAAATTGCATACATGCTTTCTCTTCCAGATAGAAGAGAAGGGCCAACTTTGTTTCCTGTAACATTCCCAGGGTGGAGGAGAATAGACACTAAGCCTTCAGAATAAGCAGGTAAAGGAATAAACGTGTGGCCCTCTGAGAGAAATGGACAACCAAGCAGGGTTGAAATCTGGATTCCAAAGTTACAAGTGAAGTGCTTTGAGCACTTCAAGGACCTGCTAGATGGCTGTCTCCAAACACAGGAAGTTGAGGAACAGCCTGAAGCGAGAAGCTGAGGTGGAGTGGAGGCTAGGCTCACAGGCTGGTGGGCGTATGAGCCTCTGGGCCTGCCAAGTGTGGCAGCAGCTGGCTCACTCATCAAATGAGCGGGCCAGCCTCTGGCAGCTGGAGCAGGTGAGCTGGAGATCCCCAGGGTTCCGCAGGACACAGGTGGCATTGTCACATGGGGATGGTTGCCATGCATGGCCCTTTTCACCTGACTTCTGTGAGATTCCATTTACGAGCATTTAATTGAATTCCAAATTGCAGCAGCTGTGAATGAAGTCACACGTTCTGCCTACCGCGGCTCCCTTTTAAACTTAGATTCGAGGAGTCCTACGTAGCATCTTAACACACTTTCAGCCGATAGCGCTCGAAGCCCTGAGTTCCTTTCATACAAGTCTCTTAATCTTCTAGCACAAAGCACAATGGGGGAGAGTTAGAAGTCTCTTAATAAGTAGCAGGCACTACATAAGTCTATTTTAAAAACAGATCCTCCGAAAGTGAACTAAATATTCATCATCAAATACCACTGATTATAGGGTGCTATCCGTTTATATTTGGCTTTGCAGGTGTCAGAAGAGACATTTTGACTAAAGGTCAATTCTAGGATTAAGAAACTTAGAAGATAAAATGTTTCCACATGTCAAGTGACAGGACGACATGATGGCAATGAAACCATTTTATTATTATTATTATTTATTTATTTATCTTTTCTTAAGGCAGGTTTTCTCTATTCAGGTGTGGCTGTTCTGGAGCTCATTACTGTAGAGCAGGCTGGGCCTGGATTCCCAGAGATTCCCTTGCCTTTCTCTCGCCAGCACTGGAATTAAAGACAGACACCATACCTCAGCCCCTAAAACCTCTTAATATATGTGGAATTTCCCAAGATCCCTACTTAGACAAAGAGGAAGAAGGGTATGTGGAAAGGTGATTGTATCTGTGTGTTATGTTTTTATTTTAAATATTTTAATATTTAACATTTTGATTACACTTTTATGTTACTATTGAATCCAGAGTATAATGGATATAAAGTTTTCAAATGACTGAAATACTGTATCTTAAGTGTGATTTTACATGCCACTATGACATTTTCTTACAATATGAAATATTTAGAGAATGGAATAATAAGCAGGCATTATGCCAAGCAAAGTTAAAAAATATGTTTCCCATTATTAAAAGCTCTGTGGTAGACTTCAATGCTATGTTTGTTCTCCTGAAACTTTACTTACATACTATTAAATATGTATATCTATACACTTATGCTAATTAATACATTCTGTTCTCATTTAACTTAGAAGGTGAACGCTGCATATGTAATGTCTGCAGCCAGCGAGTAATAGTGGCTCATCTTAAGCATAACTAACCATTATTATTTTTTTTTTTTAAATCTCCTAACTGGGTGTTGCTTTTGTTCCCATCCTGATGCCCATGATCACCATGAGGCACCATTTTGAATCCTCTTCGCTTCAATTCCTGTTTCTAATTACCCCACCATCATGACTCAAAGCCAACCTTATACTGGTTCCCCAATGCTCCTCTATAAAATCCACCCTACTCCCTTCTTAGATGCACGGAGCTAGCCCTTTCTTGTCTCACAGGTCTTAGCTCAGGTGCTCCAGCAGTCTGCCCCGGCTGCCATTGTTCTGGTGACATTAGATCCTTCCTCGAGCCCTTCCTACTACCTGAAATTGCTCTGCTTATTTATGACCACTGCTTGCTCCGTGTCAAAAGAGTTTAGCCACAGCCTCTGTTTTGCTCCCTTCCCCATCTCCAGTTGCCAGCATACACTATTTATCAACTCACTTACTAATTGATGAACTTCCCGTTGAGTTCAAAATTACCGTTCTATGTATGCTACCAGAACCCTTTGTGTCTTATCACTAAGAGAATAATAAATATGTAGGACATGCTTTTCTACAGTCTCCTTCATCAACGCAGTATAAGAATCTCAAGCTAGGAGATGGGTTACTTGGTAAAGAACTTGCTATCCAAGGAAGAGGATCTGTGCTCCATTCTAGAACCCACAGTTACTAAACAAAACAAAACTGGGCACAGTGGTGCTTGCTTATGATGCCATTGCTAGAGAGGTGGATGGAGGTAG
Source organism: Apodemus sylvaticus (assembly GCF_947179515.1). Classification (NCBI taxonomy): domain Eukaryota; kingdom Metazoa; phylum Chordata; class Mammalia; order Rodentia; family Muridae; genus Apodemus; species Apodemus sylvaticus. The sequence goes on along the minus strand of NC_067494.1, from coordinate 8,100,187 downwards.
ATTTCTCCTCCCGACTGGTCATGAGGTATAGCTATGCCAGTGGATTCAGTGAGAGACCTTGTCTCAAAACAGAAGATGGATAATGACTGAGGGAGGGACCCAAGACTTATTTCTGATTTCCACAGGTATGCTTACAGAACATGTGAACACATGACCACATATAAGCAGTGATATGATTCACATTTGACAAAATGGTGAGTATTGAATCACTTTTAGATAACTGTTTCTCAAATCAATGATTTTCTTCTAAAGTTGATTGAGATCTATAAAACAGTTATAATATTTTCCTTTCTAAAAAAAATCAAAATAATTTTGATTTCAGTTGCAGATTATTTTTATGGAGAAATGGTAGCTGTTGACATTTAAAACCCAGCTCGGAGTGATGGGCACAGAATGCTTAATGATTATCATGTATAATCTCATGCAGTACATCGGGCGAACAAAAATGCTTATGGAGATTTAAGAATATTAAACATCTCCCAACCTTATGATTAAAAACCGAAGTTCATGTTTGAAAATTCAATACTATACTATGTTTGGCTTTTCTTTGTAATCATATAGAATCAGTGTAGGAGAAGCAGTGGTAGCTGCCTCTGCATAAATGTGGGGGGATGGGAGGGCGGCGCATACCGCTGCTGCAAAGGCAACTCCTGCAAGCGGACCTAACTGAAGACTGCTGCTGCTGCAGACAAAGCCAGCCAATCAGGAACTGCTGTTTAGAAGAGATGTTTTCTTGGGACCAATGGGGCATAGGTGGAGGGTCTTAAAGGGGCTGCAGCAGCGTTCAGAGGGGCTTGCTGTTGCATTCTCACCTGCTCCTGGAGTCTGTGCCATTGATTCTGCACCACCTTACCTCCAACCCTCAAGGGCAAGTAGGGTCAGGCAGCAGGAGGATCAGGGCACAGGCAGCAACTGGCGCCCAGTGCGGTCTTTTTGTGACTGCCCCTTCCATTGCTTGGCCCCTTAGAGTTTTAAGTTGTGGGTCTTGAGGTGAGCATGGGGACCTCATTTCTGTCTTCTTTGTCTTTTTTGTCTGTCTATCCCTACACTTTCACTTTCGCGTTCGGTTCCAGGGTGAGTGTGTGGTCATCTTTTCCCTTTGCCTTTGTCCACTTGGCTGGAGCTACTTACTCTCACTTTGGATTCATCCTGGAATCTAACATATGGGCTGGTACTAGGGATCGGCTCCAAAAAGCTGGGAAACCATTCAGGCAGACGGCCGTGCCTTTGGGCTACTCTCGACAGAGTCCTCTGCTTAGTTTGAGACTTCCGACATCTCCTCTGTCATATCTGTCTAGTCTTTGTTTCCTTTGCGCTCGTCATTATGGGTTCCCTCCCTTCCACCACCGAGGACCCCAGATTAGAGCATTGAAAACCCTTCTGGTGACACGTGGTTAAAACTCATGACCTGGATCAATTTTGGGAGGAGGCCACTGTTTTTGGCCCCCTGGCTATCACCAGAGAACACGTGGGACCCTGGCCTCTGGATGCATATTTTCTTCTTCACTCAATTCTGAGCAGCTGGGATGTATGTGGCTGCTTTAATTGTCTTGATTTATGACCTTTTATTCTCCTAAAACGCGACCATCTCTTTAATGAGATGTATATCCATATAAATCGGTTGGCAAAAATGCAGACTAGGGTAAGCCCTGTGAATGTGACCATTGGCAACTAGGTTGGCTGGAAAGCCACCCCCCCCACACACACACCACATTTTTTTTTCTTTCTGGTCATCAATACCTCCATGTCAGAGAAATCCTTAACTGCTTTAATGAGAACCGTCTCCAGACTGCCTGCTGTATTCAACATTAGCCGTGCTGATGAGGAAACCAGCTACCATTTGGAATGCCTGTAGTAAATACCACTCACTTTCATACCGTCACTCTGATGGCCCAGAATCACTCACAACCCTGCACCAGGGAAAGAGATATTTTGGTATTACAGCTGCCATCATTGTGGCCATCAGTGCAGGCATTGCTTGGGTGACAGCAGTTGCTGTTGCCTTGACTGGAAACTGTCAATGCTGTAGTCTCTAAGTCAGCTGAGGTGCTACAGGCACAAGAGGTACTAAATCAACATCTTTATCCAGCCATCCACATTTTGCAATGACAGATTGACTTATTGGCAGAAGAGTTGACCCTCGTTGGGGACATGTCTCTATTGGCATGCGACCCCAGGTTTCACTCAATCTGCCTAATCCCTTACCAGGTACATAATGCCACTGAAGCCCGACAGCAGGTAGCTCAAAATCTTGAAGGTACCTGGTCAGACAAATTCCTTAACTATTCTGTGTTGTTAAGGGAGAATATAGCCAACCTCAATAAGATCATGGTATCTGTTCTCTCCTCAATGCCAAATTCCTGGGAAAAATGGGGGACAATATTAAGAGGTGTTTGATCCCCTCATGGATAGCCACTAACATACACTACAATGGGAGTAATTGTCCTACTAATAATTATTTTTTTAGGCATCTCACACAGCATTTTTCCAGGAAGCGTTCCATAAATAAGGCAACCTTCCAGGTGCTGATGGCTCTGGAAAATCCTGATTGTGCCTCCCCCTAAGGAAGTGATCAAAGCCTGCATTTCAAGATCCATGAGACCAGCATGTAGGCCATTCCTCATCTCCCCTTTCATGACATGCCTCCAGAGTGCTGTCTCTTTGAGGGCTGGTAGTCAATGATGGGGAAGATCCTGGAAGACAGGGCAACCTAAGACAGTCACAGTCCGGTATCCTGGGAATCCTCTGAGGTGGAGTCAACAATGCTGAGCCAATGGCACCCCCCTCCCCCCCTCTAGGTTGTCAAAATAAAAAAAACAGAAGGGTGGAAATTTAGGAGGAACATGGTGGCCTCCTCTGCCTAAATGCTGGGGGCTCACAGCCACAAAGACAACTTCTGCAAGAGGACCTAATTGAAGACTGCCCAAGAGACCAAGCATTACAGACACAGACAATGCCATCGAATTTGGAACTTCTGTTTGGAACTGCTGTTTAGAAGAGATGCTTTCTTGGGACCCATGGGGCCCTGGTGGAGGGTATAAACGGAGCTTGTAGCAGCGTCCAGACAAGCTTGCTGCAGCGTTTCTCACCTGCTCCCAGAGTCTATGTCACTGCTTCCATTCCTCCTCACCTCCAACCCCCAAGGGCAAGCAAGGTCTGGCAGCCAGTAGTCCAGGACACAGGCAGCAAATCAGAACCTTTAAAATTCAGATTCATGGTTGGCTTTTTCTGGGGGATAAATCAGCAAGTAGAAATAGACAGTCATCAAAGAAATCGTGGGTGATTTTACACCCTGCCTCTGAGGACAGTCTTGCCCCAGCCATTTGCAGGGCACTCAGTCAAGAATAAAGAACTCAGGTCTGCCCACTCTTGGTCATAGCTTTATAAAACTCTGTGTGGTCATGAGCACAATGCAGGGTCTCCTGATCAGCTTTGACTCTGTCAACTTAACATGGCCTAGAGTCATCTGAGAGGAGAGCATCTAGATCAGACTGGTCTGTGGGCATGTCTTCAGATGTTTACTTTGATTGTTAATTAAAGTAGAATGGCCAAGCTCACTGTGGCCATCACCACTGGGTCAAGCTCACCGTGGCCATCACCATTCCCTAGGAAGGTGGTCCTGGGCTATAAAAAGAAAGCTAGCTAACCACAAGTCAAATAAAACCAGTTAGCAAGCAGCATCTGTGATGGTCTCTGCCACGCCTTTTTGGCTGTGAGTAATGCTGTGTAGAATAGAAAGCAGGTTTGGCTCTATATTCCTGCTTACATTTCTACCCTGATGTCCCTCAGTGAAGGCCTGTATGTAGCCTGTAAGCTGAAATAAATCCTTTCCTCCTCTAAGTTGCCTTTAGTCAGGGTGTTTTATCACAGCAATAGAGAGGAAAACAACATATAATGCATGGTCAGAACAACCCATTGCCCTGGACACACTATCAAGTCTACAGAGTACAAGTCCTGGGGAGTGGTTCTTACAGTCCATCCCCTTTATTGCAAAGAAGCTGACATTATTTCAAAAATTCATTCCCCTCCCCCTGCAGTTTTCTCTCAGTAATGGGTCCCTATCTTCTTGGTCAGGAAACACTTTTAGGACAGTGTGTGTCTCACTATAGTATTTTATTAATCTGTACTCTAGAAGAGATATTTGGCAATCTTTTTTTTTTTTGTTAAAAATGACAAGTGGCTGGAGAAATGGCTCAGTGGTCATGAGTACTTGTTCTTTCAGAAGACTCACGTTCAAGGTCTGGTATGCACAGGGTGCCTCACAACTGTCTTTAACTCCAGTTACAGGGGATCTGATCTCATGCCCTCTTCTGTCCTCCTCGGACACTGCATACATGTGGTGCACAAACATGCAAGCAGGCAAAACATTATATGTGTATGTGTATATGTGTGTGTGTGTGTGTGTGTGTGTGTGTGTGTGTGTGTGTGTGTAGGGGAGGTGGGTGTGGGTGTGTATCAAACAAAGAAATCCATGTAGGGAGGACATGATAAAAAGTTTATCCTTGCTTCATCAATTACAACTTCACTTTTTGTGATAACCAGCTAAGTATTAAATATGAAGGGTCTTATAAATTTGTAGCCTTTTTTGAAGCTTTGAAACTACCCCTCTGCATATTTTACTTAGAAAATAATCTACTAAGATATCTTTTAGATTAATCGAGTGCCTGCCTGTTTGTACATGTGCCAACAAGGTGGGTCTGTGAGTGAAAGTGCTTGTGCTTAAGCCAGGGTCTGAGCTTGATTCTTGACTATCATAAGATGGCAGGAGAGAACAGGCTCTAAAGTTGTCCGCTGACCTCCACATGAACATCATGGTATCCTTGTACCTGCCCTTGGACACACACACACACACACATACACACACACACAGAGACACACACACATACACACATGCACACACGCGCGCACACATACATGCACACACGCGCGCGCGAGCACACACACACACACACACACACACACACGCACACACTATAATATCTAATGGAATGCAAATTAACATATAGCATTTCTTATAAACTAAAGAAATAGCCAGGTCTGATGAAACGCACCTTCAGTTCCAGAACTTGAGGGCAGAGGCAGGTAGACATCTGGTCGACCTAGTGAGTTCCAGGCCAGCTGGGGCTATGCAGCTTAGACTTTGTCTCAAAAAGAAAAAAAAAAATGATTCTCTTGTTTGAACAAAGGTTTCATCAAAATACTATTTATAATACAGAGTATTTGGAAACAGCCTTGAGGTTCAAGTATAAAGGTATTAAACTATGACATACCACGTAACCCAATATTACACAGGCATTATTAAAGTTGCCTGGAATTTGGAAAGTATTTAACACATAAGGTTAAGCAAACAGAACAGGTTGTAACATTAAGTATGGAAAAAAGAGAAACTCATTAAAAATGAGGAGAAGAAAATGCCAAATGTTATGGGTGCCTTTGGGTCATCAGATAATCGGTAAGATTTCTCCCGGGTTTTTAAACCTTAATGTATTTTTCCAAAATTTTAATTGAGAGTATGGTTTGCTTTGCAACTGGAAGCAAAATAATTTCTCAGAAGTTCTGTATAGTCGTTGAGTTACAAGGATGTGCGAGTGTACACGTTTTCTGGGCCCATCTGACTCCCATTACCAGGAAAGGCAAAATGTGTTTCTCTGACATGAACATCTGCCTAGATAGAATACTGAGGACTTTCTAATTCACTCCACATCTCAGCCTAAAGATGCTGATTTTTAAAAAGAAAATATTTTCTTCTCAGGCCCTCTGGAATTAGTTTGCTCTTCAAAAAAAATAAATAAATAAAGCTTGTATTATCTTGGTTTTATAAAATTTCATTATTCTTCTCACTCGCAGCTTTAGTTCAATGTGTTGCAATTGTTTATTTATATGTGGCTCTTTTACTGAGTTATGAGACTCAATCCCTTACCTCAAGGAGCTCTTCCCTCTCCTCTCCTCTCCTCTCCTCTCCTCTCCTCTCCTCTCCTCTCCTCTCCTCTCCTCTCCTCTCCTCTCCTCTCCTCTCCTCTCCCTCAGGGGTTTCCAGGGCTTGCTTAGTCTCTTTCTATCACCATCAGTGCTGCAGAGAGGCAATGGGGAGCACTCTCACCCAAATAATAATGAGATATCCCTGGAATCTGATCTGGCTACATTGGGTGATTGCTACTTTGTGTGTTTGTGTGTGTGTGTGTGTGTGTGTGGTGTGTGTGTGGTGTGGTGTGTGTGTGTGTGTGTGTGTGTCTGTGTGTCTGTGTGTCTGTGTGTCTGTATGTCTATGTCTAGGCCAGAGGTTGATTGCAAGTACTAATTGTCCTCAATTGTCAGCCACCATTTTTTTTGAAACAGTCTCTCACAAACGCAGAACTCATCAATCGGGTCCGACTGGTTAGCCACGGCAAACCTTGGGGATTCTTCTGTCCTTGGGCTGAGACTGCAGAAGCAACCTCCCAGGCATGCCTTTTTACATGAATGTTGAGGATACAAACTAAAATCCCCATGCTTGTGAATCACACTTCACTGACTGAGCCATTTCCCCAAGCACAAAGCACGGATTCTCTATCAACTCCAATGCTCCCTTCTAGCCCTGCCTCCCTCTAGATAAGTTCTATGATGATGCAGAAGCCTTACCCCACTGCAATCTCCAGTGCTCAGTTACTGAACACCAGCCAGCATCGTATTCATAACGCCCAGCTCTCTTATTGAGACACCTCCATTCCCCTGTGTATATTCTTCTTCTGTTTAACGAGCAATGAATAATTTGTTGACCCCTAGAGAAGTTCCCGGTGATTTCCGACTGGAGGGCACAGAATGTCTTCATTCCTCTCCTGCTGATCTTTTCTCTTCTCATACTTAGTGTCAGTGCAGGCATTTCCCTTCTGTTGGAAGCCCCTGGTGGGTGACCTGCATTTCTGATGTTCTATTCGTTTCTGTCACCTCGTCGTTCATGCTCTGCAGTTGTGACTGCATTTCATAACACTAACTAGCTCTGTGCTCTCTGTGACTCTGAAAAAATTCCTTGAGCCTGAAACATACTATGAGACTTTGGCAAATAAGAGTAATATATCCATTACTCTTCTTACATACACACACACACAAACACACACACACACATACACATACAAAGAGAGAGAGAGAGAGAGAGACAGACAGACAGACAGACAGACAGAGAGTAAATAGTACACTTATCTAGCCATACATCTGTACTGATACAAACTTTCTTTTGCATTTGTTACAGAATGACACTATATCATTTGTATTCATAGGATAGCATTTCAAGCAGGGCCTTAGGGCAATACTATATAACTAGGATGTTCCCTATCTTTACTATACTTAGTCTGTCTTTAGTCTGTCTCCCTGCACCCCCCACATCCCCTCCTGTGTGGTCTATTTCTTACTTTCCATCTTTCTGAACAAGACATCTATGTGTGTGAAGGTAACTACAGGCCACAGCTATTGGCAGAGGTTTCCTGGCCTGTAACTGAAAGCAGTCACTAAAATTAACCTTCCAAGTATCTGACTTGCTAGTGCATCTGCTGTGCCTGGTGATAGAGACTCTGTACTGGAGGGAAGGGCCCTGCTAGGTAATTGCAGTTTGACAAAGCCAGGCATAATCCAGCTGGGTAACTCCTTCCACGGCCTGCTCTGGTCTCAACCTTACAAGCCTTAGAAGTCATCTCAGTGTCTTCTTTCATAAGCAGATGCCTGCAGTGCCCCCTCCTTCTCACTCAGACTTGAAGTTGACCTTGCCCTGCTAGGACCGGGGTGACTCCCTGAAAATCCAGGATGAATTCCAGATTCTGACAGGTCTTGGCTTCTGTTCCAGCTTCTGCATAGTCTTGCCTGGCTCCAGAAGTTTGGGCAAACAATATTAATCTCCCTAAGCCTCCTCCCTTAGCTCAAAAGGGGATGAGTATATATATATATACTATACTTATCTTCCAGGACTGTAATGAAGATGTAGTGCGATCTTATATAAATCTAAAGTGCATGGCAAATACACTACACATATGAGCCCCTCTTTGTACATAATGCCTGCCTACTAATAGAATACCCTCTCCCTCTGAAGACAAGCCCATTCCGTATTCTATTGATTTATCTCAGGAAGACGTTTAAAGTGGAGCCATATGGTGAAGTTCCTGTTTTCAGATCAACAATCAAACTGTAGCTGTTCTATTGTTCTGCGCACCTGTTCCTCTTTCCTGTCTGGCCTCCATCCCTGGCTCTTGCTGTTAAGCCACGCCCCATACCGAGAAGCTACGCATGTGAACCCTTTGCTGGGGCCTCACCTTGGTGCCTTGTCTGACATGTCTGTGAGTGTGCATGCTTGGCAGCTTTGCACGGATAATCCCTGCCATGTGCCCTATGAATGTCATCGATGCCTGGCACTCAGATTGCATATTAGAAAACCTACTGAGCCTGCCATCCAGTTTGGTCTGATATAATATATTATGACATTGGCCTTGAGAAATAGTATTGCACCTTGGTTACTGCATAGGCTATGGCGATTGGGCTATTTGGAATCCCAACTTTTCCATTTATTGCTCCCAAAATTTTAACATCTCTTCTAACTTCTGGGTTTTCTCATGTTAGAAAGCTCTTGAGAAGTTTGAATAATATAATGACTTATTGCATGCCCGTGAGACCTGTAAGAGTTGACCAGCAGACCTCAGTTTAAAGGCTAGGGAGATGGATTCAATAGTAAAGTATTTGCTGTGCTCTTACAAGGACTAGAGTTTGGAACTCCAGCACCCCTGTACAAAGCTGGGTGCAGCAGCATGGATCTGTAACTTTAGTGTTGGGGTCAGGAGAGGGAGCAGAGACAGGCAGATTCTTGAAACTCCCAGACAAGCAAGTCTAGGCAGTTGGTAACATCCAGATTCAGTGAGACACTCTATCCAAACATATTAAGCTGGAGAAGGTAACTAGGGAAGAAAGTTCAGTGCCCACTGTTGGCCTCCATACATAACAGGCACACACACGGGTATGCATTCACATATCCCTAGAATGTCTGATGCCCACAAGCCTTATTTTATGCAAGTCAGTTGGAGTTAACCTCTCCCTGACCATGAACCACCTGCCTTCCATGTGTGAGCCTTTCGGATTCATTAAATTCTAGGAATACAGATATGCTTTCATCCCTACATACAAACTCAGACTTCAGCTCTGCTCACCTCCAGAGTCTAATTTAGAACCTATGTCTACTGCTTGTCCCTGTCCATTTCCAGGAGACACCATAAATGTTGCATAAATAAGGGTTCTCACCTCTCCGCTCAAACGTCACTGGCTCTACAGTTTCCAAAGTCAGTTTCTTCTAAGCTCGGTATGTCTAGATGGATTTCTGAAAATGAAATCCGTGCGTTGGAAACAAGGCATGCAGATACTTGCTTAAAGTGCATGGCTTCAAATATAAAAACAATAGGCTCCTCGTTCAGTAATACTCTGGAAATTGTATTCCTTTTAATAAAGTCTAGACAGGAAAACATTATTTCTCCACTGGGCTTCCCCTTAGTTGAAGGTTCTGCCTTCTAGAATTCCCATGACTATGGGCACCAGACTTGACTAAAGGCAAAACACACATCTCTGTGTAGGTGAAAGCAATTACACATAGTAACGAGTGCATAGTTTTTACCTGGAGCATCGTTGGCTTTCTTGTACCACGTCTCTGTGATCTTCCTAGAACTGTCTGTCAATCAGGAGCCAGCCTCCTCCTTCCCATCAGACTGATACCAAAACCCTCAAAAAGTTGAGTACGGATCCTGTGCCAAGCTGCCATCGAGCACTCTCTACCATATATAGGAACTGATGCTGTTAGTGCCCAGCAACCACAGAATTCTTCAAGAGAAGTATACACGGGACCCGGAAGAGACAGGAGCTCGCTTTCTTCTGGGTCCGTATTAGATTTGGACCTATTGACAGCAACCGTTCCCTTCACATAGAAAGACCTCAGGATAAATCTGACCCAGAGAGAAACGGAGCTGAGAAAAGAGGAGAGAAAGGATGCAGACAAAGTTGGTTCCTCCGGCAACTGAAGTAGATCAACCTAGAGGTAGATCTAAAGACCTTCCATTCACATCAGCCAGCAAGTCCTTTGTTGCCTAATCTAGTTACACATACACATAAGTAAATGCATCCTTGATCAACTAACAGAAACTCTGAAGGAAATGATCGCAAAGGGACTGGGCATCCTCTGCACACGTGATGATCAGAACAGGGGTAGCCATGGTACTGCAGGAAGGCATCTAAGATTCTTTTGACTCTGCTACATTCCCAGTCTTTCTTTGTTATTTCCTCTCTGGTTACAAAGTTTCCAAAGAATCACTTGCTCCTATATATCCTACCAACAGTGCCTTGGCCCAAATATCCTCTCTTCTATGTAGTTTGTAGACATTTCCTTTTTATTTACAGGGCACTCAGAGTTCTTAGAGTAGTCTTGTCAAGAACTCAGAGATATGGAAATTCCCACTCAGGAAAGGCGAGGGGGTGTTAAGTTGAAGAGGAATCGTGAAACAGGAACAATCAGACTCAACCCAAATGGTCAGAGTCCAAGCCATCTCAGAGGTTCTCACTCGCATAATTATATATTTTTGTCTTCTAGAATGTATAGTTTTCACTAAAAAAAATTCAACCCTCAAACATCAAGCTTCTGTCCTCTCCTCTCCCCTCCCTCCCCTCTCCTCCCCTCCCTTCTCCTCTCCTCTCCTCTCCTCTCCTCTCCTCTCCTCTCCTCTCCTCTCCTCTCCTCTCCTCTCCTCTCCTCTCCTTTTACTTGGGGGCTTTACATGTTTAGCCTCGTTTCTATCTCCATTAGTGCCACAGAGGCAATGGAGAGCACTCTGCTAGCGGGTTTTGTAGCACCAGCCTGGCCTTCAGCATCTTTCCGCCCCAATTACCTCTGGAGGTTGTTAGGAAAATCAATTGCTATTATTGGTGAAAAACCCATGCAAAAACCACCGAGCGCCAAGTGGAAGTTGGCATTTGTTATTTGATTTCACTGTCGAGTGGGATCACCTAGATGGACCACACGGCCCCAGGCTAGATGGTTTTCCTTTCCAGCTGTCGGGCATTATCCTTTCCCCACAGCCAGCAATCTTACATCCTGCCTCCCTCCAGCTCTAACATGCCCAAGCCACACACAGCCTGCATTCAGATTTTTCTTTATCCTTAATTCCACCAGAACTCCTCACATAGCATTTGAAGAGACCATAAATCTCTTCCTTCCGAAGTCATTCCGCAGGTGAGAACATCAGGTACCAGAAAGGCCAACTGACTTTATCCAAGGCTACATCATCAGTAGCTAAGTCAAGATGACATCCTTCAAGGCAGTGCCAGTTGGGGTCTGCTGGCCTGGAGTCTGCACCTGTCTCCTGGTGTTCACAGACACTCCACATGCTTCACAGTCTGGTCTGGGTTTACCAGACTCCTCCCCACCTCCCTAGCTCCTGCGGGGTGTCCACAGTTGCAGGACATATCAGCAAGTGCTCATCACTGTGTTCTGAGTGGCTGGGCACGCATCAGACCCAAGCCAACCAATCCCACCTTCATTTCAGGGACACACACTTGCTTCATGGTCCTGGAAAACTTAAAGAATTCATCTCATCTCAGATTTGTTTTTTCTTTTTCTAAATAGTCTCTGCTTAATAACTGCTGCCTGTGCTGTCTCCTGTTTAGGGAGAGAAACACTTCATAAACTTTATTTTTAAACTGCCTCATCTTTTAAGTCCTACGTTCTGTTTGATAAACAAGGTAAGGATGTTCACCTTCCTGTGAATACGTTTTTAAATCCCATTTTCTTAAGAAATGTGTCAGGTGACATGTTCATGTTTTTATTTCCACAGTCAACACATGAATTTCTTTGTTAATTCGTTACGGGGTCCGGGTGAGAATGAGTTTAGCCAATCGGTTCAGATTTGCTGCTCCAGATGTCAGAAGTTGTCTTTATAGCCAAGAAGCCATTGTCAAAGTCTGGAAACTATAAAAGTCCAAATGTTGCAATCCAACTCTTGGCACATTCAAAAGCATCTCTAAATTTTGCACTACCTTAAAATGACAAGGACAGCAACTGTTCTTACAGTGACTCTCCTGGGCGTCCAACTCTTTCTGATTCCAAGTGTCATCTGGACACTTTGTTTTTACCTAGACTGGCCTAGGAAGCAACAGGTTAAGTCACTCTGTGCCAGTCCCCTGGAACTAACATTCAGAGCCTTCCTACGCAGCATCTCTCTTCTTACGGAAGGCTTTCCCAGCCTAGATACAAAGATAATTATAGCACCGGTTACAAATTATCTCATAATTATGAGGTATCTAGTGGAAATGTTAGAAGAAAATTTATTAACATCTCAATATATATTTTAAAAATTCAAAATGCAGCATTAAATTGCATAAAGTAGTAAGGGTTAGTTTCTACTTCACGGAAGCACTGCTTTTCTTTTGGAAGAGTGCGGGTTCCTCATTTGAGCTGTTTGAAAGGCAGAAAACTACCAGCAGATGTTGCTTCCGTGTGGGCAAGCAGCAGCTTGTAAATAAAGTGAACCTTAAAAAGTTTCAAGATGCAGCCTACTTTTCAGGCAAGGTAAGATGTCCTGGTGCCAACAGTCAAGTCAGAAATCAAAGGTCATTTCATGTTTTCACCACGCAGCGAGTGGCACACCGATAAAGGATAGAGCATTAGCACCCACTGGTACCATCTATGCAGAAAAACGCAATGAAACTTGGTTCAACTTCAAAAAGGAAATAGTTCCATACAAATTGCATTTACCGGTTCCTGAAATGGATTCTGCTGTCATCCACTGAAGGTCTTCAGAAGACCAGGTAAGCTAGGGTTACTTAGTTTTGAAAAACACCAGACTAAGGTACAGGGACCGAACCCTTTGACTCATTTATTTCTGCGTATCAGTTCACAAATAGGGAGGTTCTAGTTAATTATATCTACGCATTTGCCTTTTCCTCTGACGTTACCGATCCCTAGGGTAAAAAAAAAAAAAAAAAAGAATTGTTTCGATTGCACACACACACACACACACACACACACACACACACTTCAAAATAACAAAAAGCAGCAAACAGAGAATGCCCAAGCCTTCATAACGCACAGTGTTGGCGTGAACAAGCAATTATTGCAAAACAATTAATGAAGCAAATCTTCCGAGTCCTTTCTTACGGCAGTCTGTGGGGAGAAGAGTCATGCGGAAGCCCATAGATAATTGCCTCTCTTCTTCGTTTTGCTTATGCAGGTAGGATCACACTGAAATACTGTTCTAGGAAACCCTGTTCACACTCAGGTCTACCATAAATTAATGCCGTAGACCCTCACAAAGATTGCTGACTCTGGAACCTAGACAAAGGAGGGTGTAGCTCCAAGGAGCCAGGAGCTCACAGAAGCAGAAGCCTGCCCCGCACCACCTCTCCTGTACTCCGGAGACCAAGAAGTCTGGAAGACTTGGTTCATTCTCCCAAACTTTAGGAGTCATTGTTTCCCCTAACTCTGCGGGCTAAGGCGGAGGGGAGAAGAGGGGGTTTCAGAAACCCGGGGTACAGCTGCAGGGCTCGCCCACCCATCTCTGCATGCCCCGCAGCGCTCGCATGGACCCTCACCTGTCCTGAGCGCTGGGTCTCGGGGCTCCAGTGGCCTCTCCGGGCTCTTCGCTCTTACAGCTGTCGCGACAGCGTGCGCCTCCGGGGACCAGAAGAGGAGGCAGGCGGCGGGGTCGGGGGCGTCAGGAGGAATCTGGGCAGCCGCTGGCAGCCACGGACTCACACCCCATCCCCGTGGGGCTCCGACTGAGGACGCGGTGCGGTCACCGCGGGAGGATGAGTCAGGCCGGGGTGCGGGCGCCCTGACTCGCGCATCTGGGGGACGCGGCCGCCGCCATCGGACGCGCAGAGCCCCAGCACCCCTGTCCTTCTCGGGTACCGGTGAGACTCGATGAGCGAGGCCAGGACAAGGGATCGCAGCTAAGGCGTCTCCGCCACCTTCAAGAAAGACAAAAGGAATGCGGGGCTCGAGGGAAAGTTTCGGGCTTGGTTCCTGAAGAATTCTAGCCCCTGAAGCCGCCAAGAGGAGGATGGGGGCGAGGGAGGGACGGGCTTCCCGGAGTGTCGCCGCCAGCCGGGGACCCAGACGGTGCTAATCTCACCGCCGCCCACGACCCGTGGGAACTCCGCCGGGTTGTGCGAGAGCTGCGGGCAGGACCCGCCCTTCCCCCCTCCCCCGACCCCAACCCGGCGCCCTGGCTGCAAAGTTGTACTTCTAGCGCCGGGATAGCGCGCATACAAAACCCATTTCGGGAACAAAGTACCGCTTCCAGGCGTTCTGCTTCGTCTGAAGGCCAGCGGGCGGAAGCGGACACACCCACTCGCTTCTCAACGGCGCCGGACCCCGGTTCCAGAACGGGGGATCCCTGCCCCTCCTGTCCCAATAAGAACAGGGGGTCCCCAGCGGACTCTGTATTTTCTGGAAGAAGGATCCATAGGCCCCCTCGGTTCCACGCCCCTCACATGCTTTCTTATCAGATGCAGCCTGGGAGGGTGGGGGTCCCCCTGGCGGCTGCACGGATGCTGTGCTAACAGAGTCAGACCTGAACCCCCAAGAGATCCTGCAGGCCTGAGCCCTCAGAGGGTTAAGATGCTTTAGGGTCCTGGGAAGTTAGTTTCAGTAGAGCAGACCAGTAGGGGAGGGTTCTGGGGGGGAGGTGAGTGGCAGGGACTAATTCTTCTCGTCCCTAATGACTTCTAATGATGAGTCTTGAGATTCAGCTTCAGATATCAAATCCAACGAAGACTTCAAGTTACCAAAAATTATCAGTGAGTAAAAGCCATGCCCTGTCTATACAATAGTCACCTGCAATTCTGCAAGGGACCGAAGCGCCAACTCTGAAGTGCACAACAACCCTAGCTATGCTATGGTTTTGTAAACCCATGAGTTCCTTGGATTTTTTTTTTAAACTCATAAGCAAGAGGCAAATATTCTGCTGTAGTGTGCATCTATTTCAACATGACAGCTACTAGATTCTGTGCAAAAGAAAAAGAAAAAGAAAAAGAAGAAAGGAAGGAAGGAAGGAAGGAAGGAAGGAAGGAAGGAAGGAAGGAAGGAAGGAAGGAAGGAAAAAAATCTAGACTCGAAGAAAGGCAACCCATAGAGGTTGGACAGGTCATTAAGATGATTCTGTAGGAATGAAGAAAGACTAAAAACGGGTAATAGTGGTTTAAAAAAGAAAAAAACTTGCTTCAGCATGGAGGTTAAATATTTTTGTGAAATTTCACGATCAAATGCTTTAAAAAAATTAAAGTAGAGGAGATGGGGGTAGGAGAAATGAGTCACCTTGTGAGCCATCTGTGGCTGTCTTTTCTTCCACCTTCATGTGGGTCGTTGGCTTGGCCCAAAGCCATTCGCTCAGTTCTATGAGGTTGTTCTACCACATTTGTCAAGGAATCTTATTAATCGTGTGAGCCTACTAAGGTTCTGCTCATTGTAAAAGAATGCCCTGACTATTTCTTTCTCTTCAAAGCTCCCAAGAGTACACACTTCCCATTAAGCCTTCCTGACTTGTAAAGCGATGAGTAATAGGTTCCCCCCATCCAGCTCTGTTAATGTAGCACACTGTCTAAAATGTACAAGGAAACGTGTAAAATGGCGGCCCAGACATCATAGGCATTGAGTGACCCAGGCAGTCTTCAAAGAGGCTGATGAGGAAAGACTGGGAAAAGATCTAGACTCATTCTAGATTATGAATGATCTAGGACGATCATAATTACCAATCGGAACTTATATTCCAATTATTCAGCCAAAGAAGGAGGAGGAGGAGGATGGACTGGATGAGATCATCAACATTTAAAAATCTTATTTTTAAAATAATTACTATTAGTCAGAAAAATTCAGTAGTAAGTAGTGTGGTAAATTCAGGGTGATCTGCCATTCAGTAGTCTAAGCAACACCCAAGAAGAGATTCACAGTTCCCCTCTGGCTCTTAGCGCTTCAGGCAAGCTCAGGTAAATTATTTAATCTTTGCTAATGGCCAATATTTTCCATCTGGAAAGAGCCCAGCGAGCATATCTTGTCAGTAATGGATTTTGGATTTAGTGGCTTTATATCCACTTTGATATAATGGATGGGAATCAACTATTCCCTACTTTTCGGAGTAAAAGCCGCCTGTCTTTTACACGTAATTATTTTGTGAGTGTGTTGTTTTGAGATGTGTACAGTTTCCATTAGAACAAGTCCATCCTAAAAGATTACATGAGTGCAGAGTAAAGAGAAAGCACTCTCTAATTGAAGGCCTAAGGACTTTTGAGTATAATTTCTCTTATTTCTTAAGCAGAAAAAAATATTCTAACATTGTTACATGTTAAAGTAATATATGAGGTTCTTCTGGCTTGTTATATATTCAGTGCATCTAATTGAGCACACACCCACTCACCAAGCTTGCTTAATGTTGTGGGAATAAAAGAAAAGAGAACTTTCCCTCTGATATAAAAAAGTAATGAGAAAATATTTCTATGAAGGTCAGCATTTCACCCAGTGCAGTATAAATATACAAACCTGATGAGTGACAAAGAATTTTAATGGATTAAGCAAACATACTCTGGAATGGAAAAGTGTGATAACTGGGGTTTTAAAATTAAAAATAACGTATGTACATTGTGAGCCTGTATGTGTACAGGTGTCCATGGAAACAGGAAGAGGAGGCCAGGTGGCAGGAGCTAGAATTGCATACGATTATAAGATGCCCAACATGAGTACTAGAAACTGAACTTGGGTCTTAATCACTAAGCAAATCTCTGTAGTCCTTCATGGGCGTTTTTAAGTAGATCGGATGTAATAAGGTTGTGAGAAATATTATTAAACATTTTGGGTGAAATTAACCCACTTTTGCCACAAATACAGGCTGTATTGTCCTCAGAAGAAGGACTCCATCATGAACATGGAAGCAGAAATGGAGAGGCGAGTCCTTGCTAAACTTTGGCCTGAATTACTTTGACCACGCTGTGAAATGGACAGATAAGATAGTCAGTCGGAAAGCCCCTGAGCGACAACTCTGGCAGCCCCGTTACATTTCAAAGCGGGGGCCAAGAAAAAGAAAGTCAAATGAGAAAACGCCCTTTCTGATTTTATCCTTGAAATAAAGGTGTAAATGGAAGAAATGCGAGGGAGGGGGGAAAGGTCGTGGGAATATGGATCTTAAAGGAAAGCACGCACTCTATGTCCCCTTGACTCCAAATGGTGCGTCCTTCTATTGTTTCACTGTGTCTCAGTGACTCACACTGTTGAGATGATTCGATGGTGGCGGTGGCGGTGGCGGTGGCGGTGGTGTGGCGGTGGCGGCGAAGGCAGCAGCAGCAGCAGTGTGTTCAACAAACATGCAATCAAGAGTGCTGCTCCCCTCTCAGGTAGATGCCTTATGATGTCAACCCCGTGCTTGTAGTTAGACACTTTATAACTCATACGTTCAGCATTAGTTCTGTGATAGACAATAATCCGATTAGATTCTTTATGTCTGCGGGGTACAAAGTTGCTAAGGGAACACATTTTCCTTTATTAGGTCCCAGTTCTTTCCTCTAGACAGATATGTACTTGTGAACTGGAAAACCACCACAAGGTCAGCACCAACCCACATAGTTTTACACACACACACACACACACACACACACACACGCACGCACGCACGCACGCACGCATGCACACAGAGAGCTGACACAGATAGTGGATAATATACCCATCCTATGCGACCCGTTATGCTGTCCGTGGTGCTGAAGCCGTCCTTGATGGTTGGTGCCTGGTCGGCCGCTTAACGTGATCTGTCCTTGACATCTTTGAATATAGCATAGCTGAGATCTTACGATGCATAGCCCAGCCATCTCGAACCACATTTTGCAAGACAGTAACACTCAATAGTTATTGGCTTGGTGTGCGCTTCGGAATTTGGGACACAGTTCATTTGCCTTGCAGCAGACTTGCATATATCATCCTTCAGTTCATTCCCTTGCAGAAGAACAAACCAAACGCCGCCATTGTTAGCTACATTCAGTTTGGTGGTGGCTACGTGGTATTCCATTGAGAGCATCTGTGTTGCATCCATCTTGCATTAAACAACTAGGTTGCAATCCCAACTTGTATTGACTGTCCTGAGTATTTTTTGCCTCACTCATAAAGTTCTAATAGTCATCGTAAGTTTTTGTCACCTGATTTTGAGAATTTATAGCAGTTTTAGATCTCTCAGTCTTCCATGTACCAGATGTTCAACAAATCTCTTGGTCACATGTGAGCACCACCTCTTGGATGGAGGTAGAATAAACTTACAGTAAAATACACAGGCAAGGTGAAAACTTACGGTGAGAGCAATTTAGACTTGAATTTCTACTCTGACAGATACAGCCATTTTCAATTAGTTTATACAACTAAACTTTAAGACTACCCAATTTTTATTCCACTGGGTTTCTTTTTCCACTTGTGATTATAATTTAGAGTAAAACAAAGATGAGCTCATTACTGATAATTACATCAGATCTGTTTTATTAAATAGAAATAAGACAATTTGGCGGTTTGAATTCCCAAATGCTTATATGTATCTGGCTGCCTTAATTCTGCAACTGACAGAAATTGGTACACACATACAGCTGGCTTTGTAAATGGGCAATCACTTATTCTAATGTATTGATCCTAATTAGGCCACAATGTTGATAAAATCGAGTACATTTTAAATTACACCATTAAAGATTTCTAGGAATACCCCTTTGCACATCAAATTGGAAATATGAGAAAATATTGACACACCCACTTTTCAAAACAAACTTTAAACCCAGTAATATGTTCCATTACAGTATAGCCATCTCTTTTTTTTTAACCTTTACATTTTTTTATTCGATATAATTTATTTACATTTCAAATGATTTCCCCTTTTCTAGCCCCCCCACTCCCCGAAAGTCCCGTAAGCCCCCTTCTCTTCCCCTGTCCTCCCATCCACCCCTTCCCCCTTCCCCATTCTGGTTTTGCTGAATACTGTTTCACTGAGTCTTTCCAGAACCAGGGGCCACTCCTCCTTTCTTCTTGTACCTCATTTGATGTGTGGATTATGTTTTGGGTATTCCAGTTTTCTAGGTTAATATCCACTTATTAGTGAGTGCATACCATGATTCACCTTTTGAGTCTGGGTTACCTCACTTAGTATGATATTCTCTAGCTCCATCCATTTGCCTAAGAATTTCATGAATTCATTGTTTCTAATGGCTGAATAGTATTCCATTGTGTAGATATACCACATTTTTTGCATCCACTCTTCTGTTGAGGGATACCTGGGTTTTTTCCAGCATCTGGCAATTATAAATAGGGCTGCTATGAACATAGTAGAACATGTATCCTTATTACATGGTGGGGAGTCTTCTGGGTATATGCCCAGGAGTGGTATAGCAGGATCTTCTGGAAGTGAGGTGCCCAGTTTTCGGAGGAACCGCCAGACTGATTTCCAGAGTGGTTGTACCAATTTGCAACCCCACCAGCAGTGGAGGAGTGTTCCTCTTTCTCCACACCCTCTCCAACACCTGCTGTCTCCTGAATTTTTAATCTTAGCCATTCTGACTGGTGTAAGATGAAATCTTAGGGTTGTTTTGATTTGCATTTCCCTAATGACTAATGAAGTTGAGCATTTTTTAAGATGCTTCTCCGCCATCCGAAGTTCTTCAGGTGAGAATTCTTTGTTTAACTCTGTACCCCAATTATCCAAATGGATCAAGGACCTCCACATAAAGCCAGACACTCTAAAGCTAATAGAAAAGAAACTGGGGAAGACCCTTGAGGACATCGGTACAGGGAGAAAGTTTCTGAACAGAACACCAATAGCGTATGCTCTAAGAGCAAGAATTGACAAATGGGACCTCATAAAATTACAAAGTTTCTGTAAGGCAAAGGACACCATCAAGAGGACAAATCGGCAACCAACAAATTGGGAAAAGATCTTCACCAATCCTACATCAGATAGAGGGCTAATATCCAATATATATAAAGAACTCAAGAAGTTAGACTCCAGAAAACCAAACAACCCTAGTATAGCCATCTCTTGCCCTTCGTTATTAGAGGTCACTAGTCACCACCTGACCACTGGTCTCAGAGCAACTATTTGTGGGATTAAACTAGTAAATGTGGACTTGAGCAAGCCAGATCTTATTTTGGTCACTATATTGAGTTTTAAGGCTGCTGGCAAATACTTATAGAATATCTATGTAACCTCTGTCTTGTCCCTTCAAGTGATTTTTTTTTTTATGAATGAAGCAAATTGCCAGTTCAACATCACATGACGATGCTGGGCCATGGCTAGGACTCAAGTCTTCTTCAGTGTGCAGAGCTTATTTGACACTTAAAGTATGAATTTCTTTAAAGTCCAGATAATTAAAAAAAAAAAAAAAAAAAAAAAAAAGGTATGAGCATTCCTTCAGTCTAACCTCTCTTCCAAAGGAAACCACCCTGTGGAGAGACGTAGAGTTTCAGCTTTACATTATCCGCTCACTAATTTGGAGAGTTTTTATATCAAATATTTGGATTTTCTATCAAATATATGTGTGGTACAATGAGTTGGATTTTCCATAAACAGATCATTATATTGTAAAGTATGACTTAAGACGTACACATGATGGTGATCTAAGGTAAGGGTCACTGGGTTCTTTGAGTGCATGGGGAGAGCATGGGGAGAAACTTCTCATGGGCCTGTGACCTAAATGAAGAAAACGTGAATAGGAAAAAGAGTTGCTAAGGGCCAGCATTCCCATCTCGTCTCTCAGCTTCCTGATATGCATGTAACAAGTCAGGTAGCCAGTGGCCTCGTTGTTCTGCCACTGTGACTTCCCAACATGGCCTTAAACCATGATCAGAATAGATTCTCCCTAAAGTTACTTTTGGCCTGGTATTGGGTCCCAATGGGAAGAGAAAGAGCTAACACTGAGGACAAAGAGCTCGTAGGAGAATTCAAAGACACAAGGAGACAAGACTGACTTTGAAATAAGAGGAGATAGGAAAAAGGTGGGCAAATTCATAGAGGAGAAACTCGTATGCAATCCCAGAGGAGAAAGCAAAAGGACCATGTTGTTCAAAGGGCTGACAGCAATGGCTGGAGTGAGAATTCAAGCCAGGAGATTGCACAAAAGGGAGACTGGGAAGGCAGGTGGGGACTTGCTCACAGGGAGTCTTGCCTTCCAGGTTGGGGAGTGTGGGGGTTTATGGAGGAATCAGGAACAATCACAACGAGATCCCATAGCAATGGAGAGGATGGATGGAAAGGCGAGGAACTCAGAAGCCAACAGAAGAAATCTGTTAGGATATTTAAAGAAAGATGGCAACTCAAGTTAGAGATTTGAAAACAGGAATGGAAAGGGAAGGTACAGATGAGGAAAAGTAAGCATTCACTAATCAAGGAAAATGAGCTGTAATCCACATTTTACATTAATATCTTGAATTATTATTATTTTTTTACTATTCCTTAACAGATGTTACATAATGTTAGTAGAATCCTTTCAAATCAAGCAAATCACGATGCTTTCTGTACAGGAGTTCCACAGGCAGTGTGTGTATTACAATTCATGTTAAAATGGATCACGTGTGACTGGTGGTATAAAACTTGTAATTGAAGGCCCCCAAGTTTGATGCTCTTCACTCATCCAAGTCTCAGCACCGGCCACCTTCCAAGAGGCTCATCCCTGCCTTTGAAGAACTTTTCACTGGTCCATTGTTGGGTCTATCTGTGTGTGTGATACTGTCACATTCAGTTGGATCTATCTGTGTGTGTGATGTTGTCACATCCAGTTGGGTCTATCTGTGTGTGTGTGCAATACTGTCACATTCAGTTGAGTCTATCTGTGTGTATGCAATACAGTCACATTCCGTTGGGTCTATCTGTGTGTATGCAATACTGTCACATTCAGTTGGGTCTATCTGTGTGTGTGTGTGTGATGCTGTCACATTCAGTTGGGTATATCTGTGTGTGTGTGCAATACGGTCACATTCCGTTGAGTCTATCTGTGTGTATGCAATGCTGTCACATTCCGTTGGGTCTATCTGTGTGTGTGCAATGCTGTTACATTCAGTTGGGTCTATCTGTGTGTGATGCTGTCACATTCATTTGGGTCTATTTGTGTGTGTGTGTGTGTGTGTGTGTGTGTGTGTGTGATGCTGTTACATTCCATTGTCTTTGAGGAGCCTTTCACTATTTTCTATTAGGAGGTAACCACCATATCTTCTATTTCGGCCATAGTTAAAAGTGACATGTGGGATCTTTTGCCTAAAGTCAAGATCTTACCTAGTAAAGTCTCTTTGGTGAAGTCAAGGGGATTTTGTTTTAGTTTGGTTTTGACTTCTGTTTAATTTGTGACAGAATTTCTCTGTGTAGCTCTGGATATTCTAGAACTTTTTCTACAGACCAGGTCAACCTCAGACTCACAGAGATCTGCCTGCCTTTGCCTCCTAAGTGCTGGGATTAAAGGCACACACCACCATTACCAAGATAGGAGTGCTAGAAGTGTCATTAACTGTATAAAAAAGTGTGTGTGTATGTGTGTGTGAGAGAGAGAGACAGACAGACAGACAGAGACAGAGAGAAACAGAGAGACAGGCAGACAGATGGACAGGCAAATTTTGTGTGTGTGTGTGTATGTGTGTGTGTGTGTGTGTGTGAGAGAGAGAGAGAGAGAGAGAGAGAGAGAGAGAGAGAGAGAGAGAAACAGACAGACAGATAAATAGACTGTGTGTGTGTGAGAGACAGACAGACAGGCAAATTGTGTGTGTGTGTGTGTGTGTGCGTAAGAGAGAGAGAGAAACAGACAGACAGACAGATGGACTTTGTGTGTGTGTGTGTGTGTGTGTGTATATAAATGTGGTAATGAGGATGTTCCTGAGTCAGATGAAAAATGGAATGCAGAAAGTTGCTATTTAAACTAAGCAAAATGTACTTTTCCATGATAGACTACTTCATCTCAATACTGGTTTTTAAAACCCACTAAATAACTATATGATTGCTCAATTAACTACTATCTATGATTTATTTAGAGATGACCTTAGAAAAATGTCCAAGGTTTTTATACTTAACTTATATAAAAAAGACTTTTGTAACTTTTTAAAAAGCCTAACCTTAGTAATATGGATTAATCTGAAAGCCTATATCCTGTGGCCTAACTTTCATAGTACCAAAGAGTAATATGTAATCTGTGAAGACAGGAAAGCAATCAAGAGTATTATCTGGTTTTAATGATCTATAATGATGGCCAGAATAGAAAGATAGTCCTGAGGTGCAATAGTGGCACTCGTGTCCTGGTGGTAACCAACAGCTTTCCGCTTGGACTCAAGGCCCACTCAGTAGGAGTGCAGTTTTGCTAACTGCCTGGGGCTCATGAGGTTGTGTGCCTTAGAAGAGAACTGACTGCTGTCTCTTTACTAAAGCAGCATGGTTCCCAACTGAATTATAAATGTTATCCTCATACCCGCAAATAATTGTAACTCTCACCTTTCATGGAAGAAGCTTTTCTTTCCAGGGACTGGAAAGTAATGAGAAAACCACAGCAGGTCATGGTGTATCCCATTGGATGCATATGGACCACATGGAGCCCACATCACTAGAAACAACTTGGAGAGGGGAAGAAAGATTCTAAGATTCACAGGACCAGGAGGAAGTCAGCCATGATTCTGTGTCTCCTAGAAATGGAAGGAACATTTCATCCATGATTCCTCAACATTATATAAGACCTAAAATAATAAAGAAGACCTACAAGATGGTAATAGATATGCTAATGTGAAAAGTGAAAATGTTACAGATTTTCACACCCAAAGAACTGTAAGCAACCAATGTCTGTTGATAGAGAGTTATTCTCTTCTAGAGATGAGTCCCCTTATTAGTTATCCAATATAAACTGGTCTGCCCTGAAATTATATATACACAAACCACATTATATAGACACATCAGGATATATTTATATATTTATGCATTATGTTTAAATAACAATAATAATTTTAAAATACCATTAATTTGAGAGAGAGTGAGGAGGGACATAGGGGTTGTAAGGTGGGGGTATGGAAGTTGGAAGGAGAATAAGGGAAAAGCGATGTGATTATATTTTAATTTTAAAAGTTTTAATTGCAGCAATATGAATCAATTGGAAATACAGCCGTATGTGCTAAAGCATAAAATCTTAAAGAATAAAGGATGGTCAGGTGATGTTTAACAAGGGGCACATGATCTTTAAAAGGGCATTGTGTAAGCAATTTTGTTGTGTGATCATTACTAAATGTCCTTAAACAAACCCTATGGTCTAGCTGACAGTACACACCTACAATATGTGGGCTTGCCTGTCTCCCTAGGTTACCTACCTCTACAGAAATGCTACTGTACTGCAGACTCTAGACCCTTACAAAACAGCAGTAAACACTTGTGCCCCTAAGCCTATGTGAACATAGGAAAAACAAACTAAAAGTGCAGCACAACAGGTATTTGATGACTCTTTCTGTGGCACTGAACGTGAGTGCATCTTTAGGAGCAGAATGGCTTTGGGTAAATCATCCCCTCAGCAGAACATAGGTGAAGATGTAGGGATGAATGGACCTTGTAGCTGCTCTCAGCACACACCCAGGTTATACTGAATTCATGAGCAGAAGTTCTTCTTTTACACATGAATGGTACCTTAAGGCAGCTTCTTCATAAAATTGCCATTTCTAATGTTTGGGCTCCTTTGTAATAGCTTAAAGTACAGGTGCATTGTAGAAGCAATGAAAATGTGTTTTAGGTCTTTACTCATGCCAGTTTTGAAATTTTTTATTTTTACTTTTGAACTGGTGGACTAAAAACCAAGACATATATACATGGCCTAGGCTCCCATGTCTACTGCTGTCCTCCATCCCCGCTGCCGCCTGTCTCACTAGAAAGACTTCAGGAGCAGTCATCACATACAGGGCATCTACACCTCTGATCCCTCCTGAAGGACCTGCCCAAAGCTCTCCTTGAAAAGTGGCGCCCTTTTCCGTCATGACAGATTCTCCTGTAAGCGGGTATTCATTAATAAATCTCTTCCATTGTTGAGGTTCACATTGACTCCTTTTAATTTGTTATTATTAGTGTACCTCTGTATATATGTGTATGTCTGTGTCTCCCCCCCACACTCTTTAATGTGTGAATGTGTGTACATGTGTGTATGGTTTTGTGTGTGTGTGTGTGTGTGTGTGTAGGTCAGAAGACAACTTGAAGAAGTTGGATGTCTCCTTCCATTATGGATTCCAGGAATCCAATTTTAGTCTTCAGCCTTCACAGCAAGCATTTTTACCCTGACCATCCATATTGACAGGCCAGACAGAGACTTTTAAAAGAACTTGTCACATCCCATACAAGCTTCTGCTAGGCCTTTGTGCATTTTCTTAGTGGATTCTCCATTGGTCTGCAGTCCTTTCCTCTTGTCTGTCCTTCATCTATGGGATCACTAGAGGGATAGAAATTTTTAGGCATGTTATATTCCTATGGGGTACTATGGCACCTGCAGTAAGTCACTGACTGACACATTGCTGTGCAGAGAGCTATATTTTTGTCTAAAGTTTCCAGCACTGCTGTTCAATGAACAGAGAAATGAATTGCCTCTTCAATCATTGCGCATTTGCTAAATAGACCCGAAGAATAAGTTGGGATAAAGCTGCCCAGCTGGGTGAAGATCCTAGGTTTGCAATGAAAAAGAGAGAGGAAGCAAGGAAGGAAGGAAGGAAGGAAGGAAGGAAGGAAGGAAGGAAGGACAGAAGGAAGGGAGGAAGGAAGGAAGGAAGGAAGGAAGGAAGGAAGGAAGGAAGGAAGGAAGGACAAAAGGAAGGAAGGAAGGAAGGAAGGATGGAGGGAGGGAGGGAGGAAGGAAGGACAGAAGGAAGGGAGGAAGGAAGGAAGGAAGGAGGGAGGGAGGGAGGGGTAAGGAAGGAAGGAAGGGAGGGAGGGAGGGAGGGAGGGAGGGAGGGGGAAGAAAGGAAGGAAGGGAGGACAGAAGGAAGGGAGGAAGGAAGGAAGGACAGAAGGAAGGGAGGAAGGAAGGAAGGACAGAAGGAAGGGAGGAAGGAAGGAAGTAAGGACAGAAGGAAGGGAGGAAGGAAGGAAGGAAGAAGGGAAGGAAGGAGGGAAGGAAGGGCACAGAAATGGATGGGGCAAGAAAGGAGGAGAAATGAGATGGAGAGAGGAAAAGAGAGTGTGTTCACTCAGCTATTCTCACCCAAAGTTTCATTTTGTGTATTCATAAATGCTCATCCCTTTAGTGTTGGGTTCCATAGCTGCCAGCAGCTATTACGAAGTGGGTTTCTGGAACAGAAGCTGAGGGATGGATAGGGAAGGGGTGAAAAGAAGAATGGCTAAGACAATATTCACTCATCAAAGCCGGAAACTTTAATGGTGCCAGACCTTTTAACAGTTTGGGCAAACCCTTCCCCCCAGACTCCGGGCTGAGTTCCGGTGGAAGTTGTCTAGCTTCTCTTGGAGGTCCTCATCTTGACTGCTCCAGCAGCTGGGTGGGTCACCTGCTTAATTCAGGAATTCCTAGACCTGGAGGAACAATGAACTTAACCTTTACTTCGAGCACTCCACCCTAGGTGGAGCAGGATCCTGGCTATCTGGGAGAAGTTAACCTTGACCATAGTCAAGTAGGGATGGTCCTTGACCAAAGTAAAACTCCAACCAAGTGCATGACTGCCCCAATATGGCTCTGTACACTTTAGGTGCAAAATGCTTAGATATAAACATACAAAAACAATGGATTTCTGTATTGACTCTATTAACAAAAATACCATGCTAAATTTCTAATGGACAGGTATCAAAGGTATCAAAGGAGAAAACTTAATGGAAAAAAGTTACAGACCATCTTGAATGGTGTGACTCCATCTTTTTAAGTCCATGCATGTGAGAGTGTGTGTGTGTGTGCGTGTATGTATGTATGTATGTATATATGTGTGTGTGTGTGTGTGTGTAAGGCACATCAAGAAACATAAAACTATCAAAGGAGGCTATGATAAGAAAACAAATTTGGAGAGTAGGGAGATTCTTCTGTGTGTGTTCATGTGTGGGGGATGTGAGGGTGCACATATGTGTGCAGTGGAGGGCAGGGGACAACTTCCAAGTGTCATTCTTCCAGTGCACCCACCTTGTGTTTTGAGACAGGGTCTCTCTCTGTATTAGCCTTATTCATTAGGCTAGACTGGCCAGATACTGAGCTCCATTGACCTGCCTATGTCTGCTTCCCCGAGTGGGGGTAACATGTTTGCCCCTCAGATCTTTTGATATGGAATCTGATCACCAAACTCAGCCTCTCGTGCTTGCATAAAAGCATTTTGCTGACTGAGTTATCACCTCAGTCCCTAACTTTTATTTTGCATATTTTTCTTACCAGTTTTATACTGACATTCAATTACTTTTATAATTAACACTTAAAAGTAACAGCCACCATGAGTCTTCTTTCTCCTTTTAACAATGCAGAAAATGGGATGGGGTTTAGTAATAAATGGTGAGTTTGAAATGTTTACCTCCAAGCTTGGCATAGGAGCCATGTCTGTTATTTTAACGCTTGAACAACAGAGGCAGGGGGGTTACCATGAGTTCAATGTCAGTCTGAGCTGGTTGCAGAAAGCAGTGCTCAGAATTGGAGAATTGGGATTCATTATGGCTACAGACAATGGAGGTTCATTGTGCCTACAGACCTTTGCAAACATGTGATCTGAGAGGCTGGGTTCAGACCCATGGTTTCTAATAATATCCGGAGGTTGTCTCTTTCACCTTCTCTGTTATTTTGTGAGTTTGAATTTTTGCCTCTGAAATCTAGGACTGTGCAGAGGAAATTTCTGTAGCAAGCAGAGCCTGTTTACAGAAGTGGAGCAGATGAGGTTAGAATGGCCACTTTACAAATATCTGTTTGTGAAAACGAAAAGAGGGTTTCTAGCAGAAACAAGAAGAAAGTCGACTTACAGCAGAAGAGCTCAGAACATGACTCTTGGCTACAGCTGCAAGCAAAATCCAGTCCTCCTCATCTGGCTTCATAGAGAATTCCAGACCAGCATGGCCTGCATAGTGAGACCCTGTCTCAAATACAAACAGCAATGAAATCAGAAGCTTATTTCTAAATTTTCAGAACACCTTACAAGTCTGGTGTGACTGTACAAGGGCAGTTTCTAAAACCACCTTTCACCTGTGATTCATCAGCTAAAAGAGAAAATTGAATTCTTACTGAGATCTGTAGGTTGAATTGAAGCCTTCCTGAAATTTCTCTAATTTCTAAATGTGAATGTCTTTTAAAGAATTTTCTGGAAAAAATGCTAATAACTGACAGTTTCCTCATTTCCTTCCCCCACCCTTGGCTGAAAATATATTTTTTTTCTCATATAATATATCCTGATTTGGGGCTTCCCCTCCTCCGTTCCTCCCAAATTCTCCTAATCTCCCTTCCCATCTGTCCCCACCCCGTTTCTGTCTCTCATTAGAAAACAAACAGGCTTCTAAGGTATAATAATAAGATATGCTATACTATAATACAACATAATACAATAATAAATATTGGAATAGGACAAAACAAACAGAAGGAAAAGAAAAGCCACAAGAAACAGAGATAGAAACCCATGAAAACTCATGAATGACAAAACAATAAGCTGGAAGCCAAAATAAATACTAAAAGGCCCCAGGCACAGGGATACCTGCTGCTTCAGTCTGAGTGAGGTCATACTAGCATGGATCCTGTCTAGAGCGCCTTCACCCCCTCTGGCTCTTACATTCTCTCTGCCTCCCTTTCCACAGGGTTCCCTGAGCCTGAGGAGGGATTGGGTTGAGAGGTCCCAGTTGTGGCTCAGTATTCAAAGGTCTTTCATTCTCTGCACAATGCCTGGTTGTGAGTCCCTATGTTTGTTCCCATTTGCTTCTAGAGGAAGCTTCTTTGATGGTGGCTGAACATGACACTGACCTATCAGTATAGCAGGATGTCATTAGCAGTCATGTTATTGCTGCATCTTTTAGTAGAACAATATTTTGTTTTACCCTAGATCCCTGGGCCATGTAATCTCAGGATCTTGATCACCTAAGTGGTGTCAGGTATGGGTTATATCTCGTGAAGTGAGCCTTAAGTCAAGTCAGACATTGATTTGTTACTCCCACAAATGTTGTGCCACCATTACACTAGCAGATCTTGTAGGCAGAGCACCACTCTAAATCATAGGGCTTGTATCTTGGTTGGTGATTACATTTTTCCTTTGCTAGCATACAGAGTACATTCCTGTACCAAAGATGCTAGAATGTGGGAGTGAAGACTCTATATAGGCACCAGCTTGAATTCTCAATTTTCAGTGAGTTGTATAGGTGTTGTCTTCTACAACAGGACCTTACTGTCAGTTTGTAGAAAGCAACAGTCTGGGTCATTTGGGGGTTCCCATGAGACCCCTTTGGATTACACCTCAATTAAGCATAACTTGGAATTATTTAGTACTGGAAGCTTCATTTAGTGACAGATGGCTAGTGGGGCTTCCATCTCCCTCCTTATTTGGATATTTTGCTTAGATTGCTTTCATACCTGTATTTATTTTAGGAAGATTCAAGTGTGTTATATTTCAATACTACCCCTCAAATAACCTCAATCTTAGCTGTCTCTCCCCTATTCTCTCCCTTGTCCTCTCTTTCCCTCTCCCTGCACTTCACTTGATTCTCCTGTTCCGATTCCCTTCCTACCCAGAGCTCCCTTTCTTAGGGAGATCTATCTGTCCACCACCCCATTGTAACTTACTCTATTCTATACCTAGCCTCTGTGCTTCTACAGATTGTAGCTTATCATCAACTTAGCCGCTAATATGCACATATAAGAGACTACATACCACATTGTCTTTGTAGGTCTAGGTTACTTCACTCAGGATGGTTTTTTTTCATTCATTTATTTGTGAATTTCCATTTTTCATCTTTAGTGGCTAAGTAACATTCCATTCTATAAATACACAGCAGTTCTTTATCCATTCAGCAGTTGAGGGACATCTTTGTTGTTTCCAATTTCTGGCAGCAATAGATCGAGAGAGCGGCAGTGAGAATGGTTGAGCAACTGTCTCTGTGATAAGATGACATGTCTTTGCTGGCAAAGACATGGAGTAAGAACACTCACCCATTGCTGATGGGAATGCACATTTGTACAGCCACTATGGACATCACTGCGGTGGTTCCTCAGGAAGGGAGGAATCAATCTACCTGAAAATTCAGCTATATCACTTTGGGACATATACCCAAAGAGGTATCATCCTCACTCAGGATGATTTTTTTCATTCATTTTAAATTTTTAGTTGTCTTATGGCTCTAGCTAAGACTTCACGTATTATAGAAGTATGGAGGGAGAGAACAGCCGTGTCTTGTTGCTGACTTTAGTGGAAGTGCTCTGAATTTCTTTCCATTAAGTTGATGTTGGCTATAGACTTGGTGTAAACTGTCTTCATAGTATTGAGTTACGTTGATTGTATCCCTATTCTCTCCAGGACTTAGCATGAAGGACTGATGGACTTTTTCCAAAGACTTTTCTGCATCTGATAAGATGATTATGTGACTTTCTCTTTCAGGCTGTTTATATGATGGGTTACATTTATTGATTTCTGTATATTGTTGAACGGCTCTAGGATGAAGCCTACTGGATCTTGGTGGATGATCCTTTTGATGTGCTCTTGGGTTTGGTTTGCAAGTGTTTTATGAAAATGTTGGCATATGTGTTCATGTGGAAAATTGTTCTGTAATTTTTTTTTGTTGGGTCTTTATGTGGTTTGGCTGTCAGGGTAACTGTGGCATTATGAAACAAACTGGGTAATATTCCTCTGTTTCTCTTTTGTGGAATAATTTGAGAAGTATTGGCATTAACTCTTCCTTAAAACTGATAGAATTCATGCTAAAGTCATCTGGTTTTCTATTTCAACAGGATTAGAGTTCTGTTTATATTTCTTATCTGATTTTGGCTTAGTGTTTCTAAGTGGTATTATTGAGAAAAGTATCCATTTCTTTTAAATTTTCCAATTTGGTGGAGTAATTTTTAAAGTATGTTCTTATGATTCTCTGAGTTTCTGTGGTTATGCCTACCCTTTCATCTATAACTTTGTTAATCTGAATCTTTCTCTCCTACTCTTTTCTAACTTGGTAAGAGTTTGTCAATCTTACTGATTTTCTCAATGAACTGGCTCTTAGTTTCATTTATTTTTTGTATTGTTTTTCTATTTTATTGATTTCAGCCTCACGTATGATTATTTCTTGCTGTCTGCTATTTCTTCTTTTTATTTTAGATATTCTAGGTGTGCTGTTAAGTTACTAATATGAAATCTCTCCAGTGTTTTGTTTTGTTTTAATATAGGCAGTTAGAGCTTTGAACTTGCCTCTTGGAACCATCTCAGTTTGTCCCATAAGCTTAGGAATACTATGCGTTAATTTTCATTCAAATCTAGATATCTTTAATTTCTTAATTTCTGTCATGAACCTGTTTTCATTCAGAAAAGAGTTATTCTGAGTTTATAATTAGTCTTTTGCTTCTGTTATTGATATCTAGCTTCAATCTGTGGTGGTCAGGCAGGATATTGGGTTTTATTTCAATTTTCCTCTATCTATTGAGGCTTTCTTTGTTTCTGAGTATGTGTTCAATTTTGGAGAATGTTCCATGACCTCCTGAAAAGAAGATATATTCCTTTTTGTTTGGGTGAAATGTTCTGTTAATATCTGTTAGGTCCTTTTGGTTCATAAAGTCAATTAGCTCTAGCATTTTAGTTTTCTTTTGAGTTTTTGTCTGGATGACCTCTTTATTGGTGAGAAAGGTATATTGAAATCTCTCACTGTAGTGTGTGAGGGTCAATACATGATTTAAGTGGTAGTAGTATTTTGTTTTTATGGACTTGTGTGTTCTTGTGTTTGGTGCTTGTATATTAAGAATTACAATGTTCTCCTGGTAGTTTTTTTGATGGTGCCCTTCCCTCTTCTGATTCATTTTGGTTTGAAATCTCTTTTGTCAGATATTAAAACGGGTATACCAGCTAGCTTCTTAGGTTCATTTGCTTGAAATGTCTTTCTTCATTCTTTTACCCTGTGGTGACGCCCATCATTGATGTTAAGGTGTATTTCTTGGAAGCAGCAAGGATGGCTCTTGTTTTTACAACAATTTTGTTAGTCTGTGTGTTTTTATTAGGAAATTGAGACTGTTGATCTTGAGGAATATCAATGAACAGTGTTTCTTGGTTCCTGTTACTTTGTTGTTCAGTGTGTGTGTGTGCATGCGCGCTCACTCTTCTCCTTTTTTGATTTGCTGATTTTGGATTATTTATCCATTGTGTTTTCTTAGGTGTGGCCACCATCATTTGACTTGTGTTTCCTTCTGTGGCCTTCTTTAGGACTGGGTTAGTAGATAAATACTGCTCAATTTTGGGTTGAGAAATATCTTATTTTCTTCATCTTTTGAGGCGGAAAGTTTTACTGAGTATAGCAGTCTGAGGTGGAATCTGTGGACTCTTAAGAGTCTGTGGAACATCTGTCTAGGCCTTCTTGCATTTAGAGTCTCCACTGAGAAGCCAGGTGTTATTCTAATAGCCTGCCTGTATATGCTACTTCGTCTTTTCCCCTTGCAGCTTTTAATAATCTTTCTTCATTCTGTAAAGTTAGTGGTTTGATTCTTTTGTGTGGGGGGGAAACTCTTTTTTGGTCCACTCTATTTGTTTTTCTGTATACTTCTTGTACCTTGATAGGCATCTTTTTTCCTTAAGGTTAGAAAATGTTTCTTCTACAATTTTGTGAAAATATTTTCTGACATTTTGACCTGTATTTCTTTTTTCCTCTATTATTCTTAGATTTGGTCTTTTCATAGGGTCCCAGATTTCCTCTACGTTTTGTGCCAGGATTTTTTTAGATTTAACATTTTTCTTCAACAACAGTATCCACTTCTTCTATAGTGTCTTCAATGCTGGAGATTTTCTCTTCCACCTCTACTATTCTGTTGGTGAATCTTGCCAAGGCCTCTGCCACCATCTGTGAGAAAACCAGAAACAATAGCCTGCAACAATAACGCTTTGTTGCCTTGTTCAGCATTTCATGTGTTTCTGCTGCTAGGTTCCAGGCCAATCACCTCCGCCTTTCATGGCTCAGACCTCAGAGTTGAATGCTTATATGATACAACATCTGCAAGTGATAACCACTGTGAAGTAAAGTACAGTTGGGTAATGGGCTAGACAATGAATGGCCTTTGGGTGAGAGGTAATACTAAAGCCAGGCTGTTGATGGAATAAGGCAGGGTCCAGCAGACATCTGTAGCAGGACAGCACAGGAGTGGCAAATGTGTGGGGCAGGTCTTCTCAGATGAATGAAAGCCATCCTACATGCACTTTTGACTTGCAGTAAACCATTGTATTCCTGTCATAGCCAGCTCCCACAGATAGCATGTGGTAGCTTCCCACTGCAGTGACAAACTGCCTAAGAGGGGGAATAGTTTTACTCAGAGTTTCCGAGGCCTTGTCTGTTAGGCCCATGGTGGCATGGCACAGCATGGAAGGAGCTTGTTGCAGTGATGGCCTGTGCATGGTTGGAATCAGTTAGAGGGCCAGTCTGGCTGAGCCAATGAAAGGGTGTCCATTGTAAGCACAGTGAGAAATTAATGGAGAATTTAAATAGGTAAATGACTTAATTTTATCTATGGGGAAAGGAGAGGGGGAGGGGAAGTAAAGGAAACAGAAGGGAGGAGAGAGGAAAGACGAGAAAAGAAAAAACAAGAGGAAAGGAGGGGGAAGGGGAGAGAAACACAAAGAAAAAACAAAGAAAACTAGAGTTATTCCAGGAAGCCCGCAGAAGACAAAACATAATAGGCTAACAGTGCTTCAGGATGGAGAAGACGCAATTGGGCTTTAATAGATATATAAATCATTGAGTTCTCTTCAAATATCCACTGGGTCATGCTGTCCTACGCCTCCTTTGAGATGTTTCTGTAAATGTCTCTGGGGTGAGATTCTTTTGCTTCTTCTCACACATTTCTGACCTTGCTCCATTCTTTCTTGCCCCTCTGGGTCATACTGCTCCTCTGTTGTCCCTGTACGTGCAACATGCTCTTGTCTCTTGTCTCTTGGATGGATCCCTAGGCCTCGTGCAGGGTCTCCTTCACTCTCTGGTGGGTTTAGCATTTTTTTTAACAACATGGTATTTCCTAATACTGTGTTGAGCAGGCACAGCTCTCATTTGCCCTTTTAGTGTTGTAGAGATATCTATACAATTAGGGGTACTCTGATCAGGAAGAATTGTAGATATTTTCATGCTTAGCAGCAGGTGTCACTAGCAGACATTGCTCCATGCTTGGCAGTTCATAGCCTTTGGGACCTTCACCTGATGAACTCTGGGGCACACAGTGTAGTTCTGGAGAACCCATGAGTCTGAATGATTCCTGGAGAGGCCAGAGTCTCTGAAGGTAAGCCTCCAGTTCTTAGTTGTTCAATTCCTACAGAATGTGACTCTGGCATGGCCCACTTTTAAAGAGAACAGAGGTCCAAGAGATAGCTAACAGCCTGTGCTGTGAATGTGCTGGCTTTATGCCTCCCTCCACGACTGTAGGGTTTTTTAGTCCAGTTATTCTGACCTCTCTCTGTTTCTTCCAACTCTTCCTTTTCCCCCCCTTTCTTTCCCAAAAAGCATTTTTGACCTACCAGGCATATAAATAATTAAAAGGCACTTAAGACAGCAGATATAATTTTTCTAACAAATAAATGGATCACAAAAATATAAACGAAAGGAAGGGCAGGTTAGATGCAACGATAGATATTGTGCCAGCTGCTCTAGAGGGTGAGGCAGTAAAATTGCTTGAACCCATGAGTTTGAGGGAAATTGTTGACAACCCCATGTCAAAAGATAAGCAATTAAATTAAAAGGAGCCCAGGAAATCTCAGCTGAAGCCTCAGTGTGTTAAGGCCAATGAGCCCAGGCAGTTGTACCATATCGAGTTGAGCTTTTATTTCCTATGTAATTGGGAAGATGGAAATTAGAACTTTATTTCTGGAAATACATTTCAAAACTATGGAAATAGGAAAATTAATAGACAAAATCCTATATGTTAGGTATTAGGTGTTCCTCTCTGGGGTTAGCGATCCTCAGAGCTGAGATCTAGAGCTGAGTAACGACTGTCTCTTCAGTGTCATTAATGGTTACACACGTACACTGACTGTGTCCAGAAGCTGTGCTTCTCTGCTCCGTATCACCCGCTTCTTTCTCGATTACTAGATCCTCCATCTCGGGCACTTAAGATGAAGCAGAAAGGAAAGGAAACTTCAGAGTAGACCACTGGCCTTTGTAGCTAGGAGTGGACTGAGAATTTCTTTCTTTCTTCCTTTTTTTTTTTCTTTATTTTTTTGGGGGGGGTGATTTGGTTTTTTCAAGACAGGGTTTCTCTGTATAGTGCTGGCTGTCCTGGAACTCACTCTGTAGACCAGGCTGGCCTCGAACTCAGAAATCCACCTGCCAGACTGAGATTTTCAAAAGTGAAAGGGGGCTGGAGAGATGGCCCAGACATTAAAGAAAAGCTAGGCTCACAAGCAAAAGTACAAAGATGTGAACAGGGGATTCACTGCAGCACGCTTGCTCACTGTTTGCTTTTGTGCCACAAAACATGACTACTTCCCTCAACCTTATAGTTCAAAACTGGTTAGCAGGGCTTAGTGACCTGGGTCTATGATCTCAGCTATGAGGGGAGCTAAAAAAGAAGACTCTAAGTCCAAGGCCTGCTTGGCTGTAGAATGAGTTGAAGGCAAGCCTGGGTAATCTAGTGAGACCTTTTCATTTCACAAAAGACTTGAGATACAGCTCTACAATAGAGCACTATGATGACTTAGGTTTTGTTCTTAGGGTAGAAAATAATCAAAGTTCAGAAAGCAGAAATATGTTACTCTTGAAAAGCAGAGAACAAACTGGGCATAGTTGAGGCATTAAGTGCTCAAAACCTCTAGTAATGTTCTTCCATCAAGGTTGCACCTCCCCACGACCTCTCCAAAGAGCACTGTGACCTGGTGACCAAGTGTTCTAATGCCTGAGCCTACGGTGGATGTTTAGCATACCAATCACTGCAATGGGTCTCTGGAGGCCTGATTGGTCAAAAGTCATAATCATGTCTCTTCTGAGGACTGGTGGTCACTTAGGTGTGGGCTTTGGTTTTATCTACAATGCACAACCTCGTAAGATGCAGGCGATTCAGAACCTTAACGTTTAAAATCATCTTTATCGATTTTGTCCTGCTAAGGTTTTGTGAGCAAGAGCCCATTAAAATGATATCAGCCATTTCCCCTTTCAAGGTTCAGTCCTAGATACGATTCACACAATGAAACTGAGCACCTTTTTTTTCTTTTATGAGCAGAAATTTATTCACAATTATGGGGGCTAGAAAGCTTGAGGTCGGGGCACCAGCTCTGGCAAGGGACATCCTACCACACTTCTGTGTGACAGGAACTGGCGAGAAAATACCAACTCTTCCACCAAACCCTTTATAATACCATTCATCTATTCCTGAGGACAAAACCTGCTGACCTAAACACTACCCACTAGGCTCAACCACTCAAGGCCTTCAACATGACTTTGGGAGAATATAAAAAGATTCAACCAATGAGCGACTCACACTTTTGTTTTAATAAAACAATAAGGGAAACTGCTGAAATCATTTTTATGGCCCTTTGCTCATAAAGCCTTAATATCCTCTCTCATTAATGTAGTTCTTTGACTGGAGTTGATTCCCCTTTCCTACATAAATCAGCTACACTGATTTTTAATCAAATCATTTTCTTTCCTGGAAACTTCTATGGCTGACTACTGTAATAAAAGGTTAAGAAAATACTCAGCTTTACAAAACAACCTATTACACTTTTACCATCTATCCTTATCTAAGTCTTCCTGTACTCCTAACAGAACTGCCTCTCCAGAGTCTTTCTGACAGGTCACTTGGAGATGCTGAGAGTTTCTAAGTCCTTATTTTGACATTTCTTTAGTTTTTGACACTTGTTTATTTTCCTCTTGAGCTCCCTGTGCTCAAATTGAAAGTCAAGAATCTAATTTATTTGTAATTTTGTGGAGAACACTGACGATTACACACATACATGCATTCACATATACATGCACATGCCCACATACACCACACACATACACACACACACACACACACACACACACACACACACACAGTGAAAGAAGGGGATTTTAAGCTATTTGTTCACTTACTCAGACTGCTAACAGTTACCAAGGGCCTGCTCAGTGTCAGATGCCAGTTACCAAAGGATTCAAAGGCATTCCAAATCCTGTTGTCTTCCCTGGGGTGTGCATTCTCCATGTGTTTATCTCCCCCAAGTCATTTATATTCATAGTTTTATCTAAGTGCTGTTGTAGGCTGGAGAGCTCTCCTTCCCCTACACAGATGCAGTTATCTGCAGTCTGCAACAGCTCTTCTAGTAGCCTGCTCTTGGCTGAGGAACACTCCCACCAGCAGACAAGCTGGGGTGATGCCTGCACCGCTCTCTAAGGAAACATTCTGTGAATAGCATCAACTTATTTCTGCTTGATTGAAGAGGCAGCTTTGGAGGCTTCGAATTTTTCTTTTTTGTCTCCAGCTTCTTTTCTCTAATCTCTCTTTCTCCCAGCACCATCTCTTTTCTTCTGTTTCTCCCTTTCCTTCACTTGAGAGGAGGCTTCTGTCCTTCACCTTACCTTCCATGCAGGTGCTCTCTTCCCAGTTCTGTTTCTATAAGACAAACACAGGAAAAGGATGTCTCATACCAGCATTTCTTCTTACTGGTTGGAACACTCTATCGTTGGTAGATTTATGTTCACGCTAAAATTCACATGGAAATGCAGTCTTCAATGTGATAGTTTTGAGAGATGTTTAGACCATGATAGAAGATGGGCAGGCTGCGTGGATGACTCATGTCTTGTAGGTCTGAGAGAACTGACTGTTTTGCTTTTGACCTTCAATTCTCCTGCTAGGTAAGCCCACAAGAGTCCCTTCCCATCTGGCTTAGTACCATCAACAAGGCGCCATCTTGGAATCCTTCCTAACCTTCTGTCACCTTGATAGCAGGCTTCCCAGCCTCTGGGACTATGAAAAAAATACTTATAAAGTAACCACATTCAAGTGCTTTGTTATGGCAACATAAACATACACAAATAAGATAAGTTATAGGATAATTTTCTTTATGTATCAACAAAACTCCCATAATTAAAATCTGTTTTTCTATCCTAAGAAAATGAAGTGATAACAAGATAAGAAAAAATAAAATAACTTCCATCTCTCCATGCTGCCTTGGAGTGGGGGTTCCAGTGAGCTTCACTCTCAGTGTAGCTTGGTGGACTAAACATTTCTCGTCCTCCAGGTCCAGCTCATTCCTCTGTTGTTAATTCCCCCTGGTACTCCCAGACCCTCTCCTGACTGTGCTGTATGTCCCTTGATCATCTTGGGTAAACAAAGAGCCTTCTTCTCCTTTGCATCAGTGCTGACTTGTGATATTGGTGGCTCATTGAACATGAGTGCGGAGTTTAGAGCTGACTTAGGATCTTACAGAGAATGGACTTTCTAAGCAACTAGCTTTTTAGTTTTGATAAAGGTTGAGACTACATCTTTGAAATTGACTTTATTACAGATTTACTATAAAATTACATAATCCCCTCAAATACACAAAAAATCAATTGCAGTCATTCTAGAAATGATTAAGTTCCATTTTTAGTTCTAAGATGCTATCTTCTTTCATAATTTTCCTTGTACTCATTTTAGGAAAGTTTTCTCCTAATAAAAATGAAGCTTCCACTTTTATATTCCTAATGTGGTCTAGACTCTACATTACCTACTAAAGCATGGTTAATAATAATTTCTGTCTTAGCTACTTTTTGATTGCCATGACAAAACACCATGACCAAGGCAATTTAATTTGGAGGCATGTGGTTCTAGAGGGTTAGAGCCCATGACCAGCCTCTCAGGAGCAGACAGGCAGGCATTGCAATTGCTGAGAGATTAAATCTGATTCACAAGTCTGAGGCAAAAATAAAACTAACTCAGAATGGCAATGTATTTTTGAAACCTCAAAGCCCACCCCTGAGTGACACACCTCCTCTGTGGTGGTTTGAATAGGTTTGACCTCCACAGACTCAAGTCTTTGAATAGTTGGCCCATGGGGTGTGGCACTATTAGGAGG
This sequence comes from Apodemus sylvaticus, assembly GCF_947179515.1. Taxonomy (NCBI): domain Eukaryota; kingdom Metazoa; phylum Chordata; class Mammalia; order Rodentia; family Muridae; genus Apodemus; species Apodemus sylvaticus. The sequence continues at coordinate 8,061,048 of NC_067494.1, read as the reverse complement.
TGTGACCTTGCAAGAGTAGGTGTGGCATAGTTGGGTAGGATACAGTGTTCCTACCCAACTATGAGGGTTGGCTTTGAGGGCTCCTGGTTCTCAAGTTCTGCCCAGTATGGAATCAAAGCCTCCTCCTTGATGCCTGTAGAAGACAGTCCCCTTCTGCTGCCTGTGGATCAAGATATAGAACTCTCAACCCCTTCTCCAGCATCAAGACTGCCTGCATGCTGCGATGCTTCCCATCATGATGATAATGGACTAAAATGCTGAAAATGTAAGCGAGCCCCAATTACAATTTCATAAGACTTGAATATTTTTACTGTTGCAATTCAAGAGAATTATTAGTGTCTTACTGTACATCAAGAACACAACGTTGTTTAGAACATTAAGATCCAGCTGAAATTTACTAGGTAACTAATGCTGAGTTTGAGATTTATTTTCAATATTATAAAAGCCCATCTAAATGATACAGTGTTTTAGATTTTGAATAATCGAAAATTTCTTGAAAAAAATATATACCATAATTTATATTGCCACCAAAATGAGGGTTAAAAGATTAGCTTTAATAATAATGACTGAATTTATAAAAACAAATTTTAAAAACTATGCCTCATGCACAGGTTGCTTAGCAATTATATTTTATGTCTCTATATTAATTTTCTAAAAAGCAGCTTCTCAGTTTATGCCTGATAGATAAAAACAACTCATTATGATTCCAAAACACTTTGTTCCTGAAGTTTGTAAGCAATGTCTTATTAAAAGGAAAGGGAAAAATTCTAACTCTCTCAGCCTGAACCATTCCGTTCATTAGACACAAGGTCCTTTGAGAATCTAGTGACAGTATACTACTTTATTTTTAAAGGATAAATGCAACCATCTTCACAATGTCTCCGCATGTTTATTGGTATTTTAATGGTGGCCTGATGTCCGTCTTTGAACCACTGATTTAACTATATGCTTCTGGTCACATCATCTAAAGGCTGGGACAATAACTAATGCTAAGGACAAAAGATGTATCTATGGAGTCCCACAATACCCAGAGGAAGCTCCGCTCCCATGTGCCCAAGATCATAGGATCAGAGGTGAGGAGGACACAGCATCTGTCCTAACACCAAGAGGAACTGGGACCTGTGGGATCCAGAGACCCAGGAACCCTGTCCAACCAGTAGCACAGGTTCTTTCTGGTCTGAGCAGGTGCTCTGAGCAGACCTTGGGCTCTAACTCCATACCCAGTCCCACAACACCCAGAGGAAGCTTCACTCCCAGGCACTCTAACACACACAGGATCACAGGACCACAGTATCCCAGGAGCTTGGTCAGACTAGGATCTCAGAGTCCCAGAGGCGGTTTGACTCCAAGGAGTGCTAACATACCCAGGATCTCAGGATCACAGGATCACAGAGACAGCTGGCCACTGAGGAGTTCTGAAACAACCAGGATCAGAAAGAAAGAAATTAAAGACTTTTTAGAATTTAGTGAAAATGAAGACATATCATACCAAAACTTATGGGGCACAATGAAAGCAGTGGTAAGAGGAGAACTCATAGCTCTAAGTGCCTCCAAAAGAAACCGGAGAGAGCATACACTAGCAGCTTGATAGCACGCCTTAAACCTCTAGAACAGAAAGAATCGCATACACCCAAGATGAGTAGACAGCAGGGTATAATCAAACTAAAGGCTGAAGTCAACCAAATAGAAACAAAAAGTACTATACAAAGAATCAATAAAACCAGGAGCTGGTTCTTTGAGAAAATCAACAAGATAGATAAACCCTTAGTCAGACTAACCAGAGGGTACAGAGACAGCATCCAAATCAGCAAAATCAGAAGTGAAAAAGGAGGCATAACAACAGAAACTGTGGAAATTCAAAAAATCATCAGATCCTACTACAAAAGCTTATACTCAACAAAACTGGAAAATCTAGATGAAATGGACAATTTTCTAGACCAATAAAAGGTGCCAAAGTTAAAACAGGATCAGATGAAGCATCTAAAGAGTCCCATAACCTCTAAAGAAATAGAAGCAGTCATTAATAATCTAACAACCAACAAAAGCCCAGGACCAGATGGGTTTAGTGCAGAATTCTATCACACCTTCAAGGAAGACCTAATAACAATACTCTTCAGAGTATTCTACAAAATAGAAAAATAAGGAACACTGCCCAATTCCTTCTATGACGCCACAACTATGCTTATACCTAAACCACACAAAGACCAAACAAAGAAAGAGAACTTCAGACCAATTTCCCTTATGAACATTGATGCAAAAATACTCAATAAAATTCTTGCCAACCGAATCCAAAGAATACATCAAAATGATTGTTCACCACGATCAAGAAGGCTTCATCCCAGGAATGCAGGAATGGTTCAATACACAGAAATCCATCAATATAACCTGTTACATAAACAATCTCAAAGAAAAAAACCACATGATCATCTCATTAGATGCTGAAAAAGTGTTTGACAGAGTTCAGCATCCCTTCAAAGTAAATGTCATGGAAAGAACAGGAATTCAAGTCCCTTACATACACATAGTAAAAGCAATATACAGCAAACCAGGAGCCAACATCTAACTAAATGGAGAGAAACTTGAAGCAATCTCACTCAAATCAGCGGCTAGACAAGGCTACCCACACTCTCCCTATCTATTCAATATAGCATTTGAAATTCTAGTTAGAGCAATTAGACAACAAAATGAGGTCAAAAGGATACAAATTGGAAAGGAAGAGGTCAAACTATCACTATTTGCAGATGATATGATAGTATACTTAACTGACCTCAAAAATTCCACCAGAGAACTTCTACAATTGATAAAAAGCTGGTAAAGTGGCCAGGTATAAAATCAACTCAAACAAATCAGTTTCCTTCCCATATTCAAAGGATAAACAGGATGAGAAAGAAATTATGGAAACAACACCCTTCACAATAGTCACAAACAAGATAAAATATCTTGGTATACTCTAACCAAACAAGTGAAAGATCTGTATGGCAAGATCTTCAAGTCTCTGAAAAGAGAAATTGAAGAAGACCTCAGAAGATGGAAAGATCTCCTATGTTCTTGGGTTGGCCGGATTAATATAGTTGAAAGTGGCCATCTTGCCAAAAGCAATCTACAGATTCAATGCAATCCCCATCATCAAAATTCCAAATCAATTCTTCATAGAGTTAGAAAGAGCAATTTGCACATTCATTTGGAATAACAAAACACCCAGGATAGTAAAAACTATTCTCAACAATAAAGGAACTTCTGGGAGAATCACCATCCCTGATTTCAAGCTATACTACAGAGAAATTATGTTAAAAACTGCATGCTATTGGTACAGTGGCAGGCAGATAGATCAACGGAATTGAAGACTCAGAAATGAACCCACACACCTGCGGTCATTTGATCTTTGAAAAATGAGCCAAAGCCATCCAATGGAAAAAAGAGAGCATTTTCAACAAATGGTGCTGGCTCAACTGGTGGTCAGCGTGTAGAAGAATGCAAATTGATCCATTCTTACCTCCCTGTACAAAGCTCAAGTCCAAGTGTATCAAGGATCTCCACATAAAATCATATACACTAGCCGGGCGTGGTGGCGCACGCCTGTAATCCCAGCACTTGGGAGGCAGAGGCAGGTGGATTTCTGAGTTTGAGGCCAGCCTGGTCTACAGAATGAGTTCCAAGACAGCCAGGACTACACAGAGAAACCATGTCTCGAAAAAAAAAATCATATACACTGAAAGTAATAGAAAAGAAAGTGGGGAAGATCCTCGAACACATGGGCATAGAGGAAAAGTTCCTGAACAGATCACCAATGGCTTATGCTCTAAGGTCAAAAACTGACAAATGGGACCTCATAAAATTGCAAAGCTTTTGTAAGGCAAAGGACATTGTCAATAGGACAAAATGGCAAGCAACAGATTGGGAAATGATCTTTACCAACCCTACCTCTGATAGAGGGCTAATATCCAATATATGCAAAGAGCTCAAGAAGTTGGACTCCAGAGAATCAAATAACCCTATTTAAAAATGGGGTACAGAGCTAAACAAAGAATTTTCAACTGAGGAATATTGAAGGGATGAGAAGTACTTAAAGAAATGTTCTACATCCTTAGTCATCAGGGAAATGCAAAGAAAAACAACCCTGAGAGTCCTCCTCTCACCAGTCAGAGTGACTAAGATCTCAGATGAACTCATATGACAGCAGATGCTCTCGAGGATGTGGAGAAAGAACATTCTTTTATGGTTGGTAAGATTGCAAGTTTTATAGTTGGTGAGATTGTATAATGACTCTGGAAATTAGCCTGGAAATTTGGACATAAATCTCAGAAAATTGGACATAGTACTACCTGAGGACTCAGCTATACCACTCCTGGGCATATACTCAAAAGGTTCTTCAACATATAACATTTATTATGTTAATAGCAGCCTTATTTATAAAAGCCAGAAGCTGGAAAGAACCCAGATGTCCCTCAAAAGCAGAATGGATACAGAAAATGTGGTTCATTTACACAATGGAATTCTAAGCAATTAAAACCAATAACTTCATAAAATTTACAGGCAAATGGATACGTGGGTGAGGTAACCCAGTCAGAAAAGAACACACATGGTATGCACTCACAGACAAGTGTATATTAGCCCAAAAGCTCCAAATACGCAAGATACAATTCACAGACCACACGAAGCTCAAGAAGAAGGAAGACCCAAGTGTAGGTGCTTCGGTCCTTCTTAGAAAAGGGAACAAAATACTCATGGGAGCAAATATAGAGACAAAGTGTAGAGAAGAGACTGAAGAAAAGGCCATCTAGAGACTTTCCTACCTGGGGATTCATCCCACATACAGTCACCAAACCCTGACACTATTGTGGATGCCAAGAAATGCTTGCTGAAAGGAGCCTGAGGCCCTGCCAGAGCCATACAAATAAAGAGGCAAATGCTTGCAGCCAACCATTGCACTGAGCATGGGGTCCCCAATGGACAAGAGAAAGGACGGAAGGAGCTGAAGGGGTTTGCAACCCCATAGGAAGAACAACAATATCAACCAACCAGATCCCCTACCCCAGAGCTCCCAGGGACTAAGCCACCAACCAAGGATTGCACACGGCTCCAGCTGCATATGTAGTAGAGGATGGCCTTGACAGGCCTCAGTGGGAGGAGAGGTCCTTGGTCCTATGAAGGCTCTATAGATGCCCCAGTATAGGGGAATTGATGGCTGGGAGGTGGGATTGAGTGGGGGAACACCCTCATAGAAGTAGGGTGAGGGTGTATGGGGTTGGGAGTCTCCAGGAGGGGAGGAAACCAGGAAAGGGGATTACATTTGAAATGTAAATAAAGAAAATATCCAACAAAAATATATATTAAAAAAAAGATGTATGTATGTATTTGCTTTGCAGGAATTCAGTATTTTCTTACCAAGGTTGGTTCATTTTAGAATCATAAGAATAATTTATAAATATTTGAAATTTGTGGAACTAAATTAGCAAAGGTATTTGGATGACAAAAGCCTATGACTCCATATTTTAACCCTTAAGGGAGCTGGTCAGAGAGAACAACATAGCCCAAGATTGTTCTTCAGACAGTCATTTCTAGAAAGATTCCCAAAGTCAGTGACACCGTATGTAACAACTTATTACACCAGCAAACTTCCACTCAAAATGCTTCAGAGCAGGCAGCTCTGACCTCAGGATTCCCTCGTCCACCAGCAGACTAGAACTACTTCCCTCTGACAGAGGTCTCACTACAAACATATCCCTACTGTTCACCCTATAGCTGTCACAAACCCACTTCTATATGACTTATGACATGTGTGTGTGTGTTTCAAAGAAAGCAAATTCAAACTAATCAGAACAGACTTCCTGTCCTTTTGAGGTAAGTAAATTCTTATCCTATTGGATTTTTTTTGTTCAATAACGCTGTTCAGTATGTCCTCATGAAAGAAACTGGCAAACTAAACAGCGATAACGAGGTATTTCTATGAATCTTTACTCTCAATCACTAAAGGCTGTCCACTTTACATTTTGCACTCGATAACTGTTCAGTTAACTAAAATAAATGTAATGTTCTGTGTTAATACAAAATAGTGTTAGATAATATTATCATTAAAATAAAAGAGAGCTCTGTTCCTCCATCCCTTTCTTCCTTAGTCTCTGTTCTTTCTTTCTTGATAACAAACTGTCTAACACTATACCGACATTAACAGTGAATACTCTAGACTCCAATGGGAAAAGCTCAATAACCTCGGTACCTAAAACTTTGTGTACCCAAAAATACTGGAAGCCATTTAATGTCTCTCCTTGTCCCGGGTGGATTTCATGCCAAGATAGTATGCTCTAACTGCACAGGAGAAATCACACATCCTTGGAATGATAAGCACAAGAGTCTGAGAGACTGAAGCCCTCCAGGTCAACCCTTGGTTCTCACTGTATTACCTCTGCCGGCCCTGACAGCAGAACACCTCACACTGAGGTGTTCGTGGAGAAAAAGGAGCCTTAAAATGACATTAGCAAAACTATAATTAGATAAGATCATTTGCTTCCTTTTAGAGTTTCTTTTTAAAAAAAGTTAGAATTACAATATAAAAATATGAGGAAATATGCAGATTTTATCCTTTCAGTGGTTATTTTTGATTGATCAATTAGCATTTATGATAATTTAGAATAATACCTCCCCAGAGATGTCCACACAACCCAAGCACTCAGGAACCGAATATTGTTGTATGGCAATGGAGAATTAATGTTTTAGATGAAGTCAATTCAAGATTGTAAATTGGTTCATTCTGCGATGTAGCAATACTTCTGGAGTGTCCCAGTGGGCCCACCACTGTACAGGTGAAATAGGTAGGCAGAAGATTCAGTCAGAAAGAGAGAGATGCTATGCAATGCATATTCTCTCTTCATTTTTTCAGAATGAAAACTTCTTTCCCACATACTATCCTGAAGCCCTTGAAGGTAATATTTTGTCACACTTAAAGACAGACAAGGAAATAAATGTCTCTGAGAGCTGCGTGCATGAGAGCTCCATATAAGGCATATCTTGTAGCCATCTCTGTGTTATAGATGAAATGTAACCCATGTCCCTGCCTTCCATAGGTTTGATGGAAGGTCATATTATCCTATCCCCTCAACATATTATTGAGTAAATCATGTGAGAATTTTTCATGCTATTGATGCCCCTGAGTTTAGAAGATACTACCTGGACATACAAACTAAGAAAGCTAGATTCAGAATTGTATGCAAAGTAGATGGGTTGAGAAGTCTAACAGCTTACATCACATCATGACAGGTACTGAGATAGTCAGACTACTGAGTTATTTCCTCCGCATTCAGCCACCAGCTGTCGAGGCAATGTTTTAAATCTTAGTTTCCAAATTAAGGAATTGTAAGAGTGAAATAGAGAAGAGAACATAAGGAGAAGAAAGTGTGCTCGTGGATGTTGGTGCTCCAGACAAGCACTGAATCCTTTTGACAATCGAAATCAGTAGCTCCCCATTACTGCTGTCTTGGGATGTTCTTCCTGTTTTTGCTGGTGAGGATAGGTATCACCCACAACTGAGACTTTATGTCTGAGTCATAGTAACACAAGTGGGGTCTTATAAATACAGGGTCCATTGCACATCTGACATCGCTGGGAACTTGTGAATGATCCTCACATGATTATCTAGTAATGTGTAAAATTAATGTCTCACACCACGGGGCTGAAACTTGAAAAACTAGGCAAATATCCATATCTCTACATCCATGTGAAGAAGTGGCACTCTCACCCCTAGACCCCCATGACTTACAGTGGTTATCCTTCCCTTCTGTCCCAGAAACATCTGAAAATAGCTTCATGTCTGTGGGACAGACCTGAAGAACAGTGACAAAAATGTGTCTCTCACATACCAGCATCAACAGGCAATTCTCCAGACGTGTCTCTAATTTCACAATGACCAACATTTTTGGTGATGATATTGGGACCTTGGTGGTCAGAACCTCTGCATTGTATAGCATCTCCAGAGTACCATCTACTGCAGCAAGACTGATGAGCACATTTCCACATAGGAAGAAATATAATAGGTGTTCTCCTAAGGACTTAGTGGCACTTAGGAACAATGTTTGTATGTCTCTGAATGCTTCTGAATAGAAATCACTACAAAAGGCCCATTCCGCTTACAACAAATATCTCAAACCCAAATCTACTGTCAAAAATCTCATTTTCCTTTTACCAATAAATTCTCAGTAACTGCAATTCATATTCTCTCTCCATTTTTTCAGAATGCAAACATCCTATAACCATTCCCATATACCACCCTGAAGCCCTTAAAGGTAATATTATGTTACATTTGAAGAAAGATTCATATCTAGAATCTGGTGAGATGCGCCAGTGGTTATCTTGCCTGTTGCCAAGACTTAATGGCCTGGGCTCTATTCTGGGCACCCATGTGATGGAGAGAGAGACTCTACATCTACAAGTTTTCTTCTGACCTCTGCACAGGCACAGTAGCATGTACAATGCGACCCCCAACATACAAATAGATGTAAAAAAAAGTTTTTTTCAAATCCTTGCTCTGCCACTGTATCAGCCTAGAAATTAGATTACTGTTTTCACCATCTGAAAGCAGGGATATTTTAGAAAATCTCTAAAGTGTTTTTTTGATAATTAAAGACATAATCCATGCAAAGTACTTAGTACATTGAATTAATAAATGCTATCTTTTATTTTAATAGCTGAAACACAACAATATGTTGATACAAACACTATGCTTGATAATGTTTGTATATGCAAAATCTAGGCTTATTGATGCTGGCCTAGGGGCCAAATGAATGAATAAATCTATATCTGCCAGAGCCTATGACACAGGTTACATACAATACAGGACACAGGCAGCCTCACTCAGAAAGATTCCAGATGTCATTTTGTCATTGGTGGTGCCTGTGTTGGGTTTTTTAAACCATCATATTTTATAATGGATTCGTCCATTGGCAAGTTACACATATTAGAAAGTTGGTTAGTTGGCACCAGAGCTGGCCTTGGCTCTTTTCACACGGTTTCCTGTTTTGTGGATATAGCTGCAGAAGGAAAGGGAACCCAAAACCCTGGCATACTTTCTACTCTCCCTGCAGCCTGACAAATCCACTAATTGACTGCCTGCTGACCACTTGGCTTATCTTGGCTTATCAAGAGCCAACTTGAGAAAATTGGAAGCGGAGAGTCCCACCCATCGTTGGTCCCTCCCCTGCAGCTCGGACTTAATGGCCTTTGATAGTGCCAAGCATTTTTTGTAAACGTTATAAATATTTTAAATGAAAAGTACTTGATAAGTGACATGTAATTCTTTCACCATAAGGCGTGTGCACTTCCCATCCTAGGGCAGCAGATTTGTCTCCTGCACATATGCTCTGCCTATTCATGCCTCATCACCATTCTTAGAAGAGCACATCGATGAACAATATGCAAAGGGATATAGCAGGGGCAGAGCCTGGGCTTTGTTTAGAGTCTACGACAAGTTGTGAGCCAGGAGGAAGAAACCACATAGTTGAATGTCATCTCTGCACCTGTGTCTGTGCATGTGTGGTGATGACAAACCTCCACAGTGACTCCAAATGGTCCATCAAAAGCTCAGTTGCCCAGTACTGCAATGCTAGTGTGTCCAAGAATCATAAAATTGACTTAGCTCTGCTGATTCCAATGCTTTGTTCTTCCTGCCATCCCATGCTGTCTCTGAAACATGGTCTATGAAGTAAAGTAGATGAATTAAGTACATTCTCAAGTTTTGTCAAAATTGACAAAACAAGGTCAAAACCCATGGTCCTACAGTTTCTAATTCTTCCTCCCTCTAATTCTTCTTTCCTCCCCTCCTTGCTTCTTTCTTTCATTACTTCCTTTCTTTAAATTCTAAAGAAGTCTTTAATAGCATACTTATGCCTTATGCAGAAGTATTTTCCATTCCCTGAGATAAAAATCTGTTTAATTGTGTTGTCCTCTCACTGGCAAGGTTGTACTTTCTCAGGTGGCATAGGAACCAGAAGCCATTTGTAAAGCCTAAATTCTGACATTCTTGTGATAAGTATACCCTGAGGTAAACAGAAATAAATCAGTGCCTGTAGAGTTAATAATGGAGGTAGAGAACCTTTCCCCAGAGAAAGAAAAAGATGATGTTCTCCGCAAGGTAACCTGAGTGTAGCTCCCCAGGCAGACCCTCAGAAGTATGGCTGCATCTGAAGGAGACTAGCTATTGTTCTGAGATCACAGAAACTGGGTATCACACACAGACCTCATAGCCTTGGAAAAGGCCATGACAAGGGAACACTGAGGGACATAAGCTTGAAGCAAGATCATAGAACTCAACCTTTTCAAGCCTCATATAAAATTATACAATTAAATTGAGGCTGGAAAAAGCTCTGGTAACTGTGTAAGTTTTATAAGCACAAGACAACAGAATCTTAATTAAAAGTCAGGCATGTCAATGATCATGTCAATGAATCAGTAGTCCTCCTCAGCTGTAAATCCTAGGAACCGCAAAAATCCCAATGGGATAGACCCAATGGTTCAATAGTGGCACTTTGTCTCAGGGGTAATCAGAAGCTATCTAGTTTGACTTCAGGCCCACTCAGTGGTGTCAGATTTTATGCTTGATACTGTAAACCTAGGCAGCTACCTGTAACTAGTGAGGCCATGGATCCTATAGGAGAGCCTAACGCTGCCATTTCCCAAAGCCGGCATAATTCCTAACTGCATTCTAAACACTTATCACCATACCTTTATCCTGGTAAGTTTAGCTCTCATGTCTCGTTGAAAAAAGGCTACTATAGAGAACTACAACTGGTCAAAATACAGAGCAAAGGTAATAGGAAGTATCCATCCCCAATTAGTACATGTACAACATGACTCACTCTATAAGGTTGAGAGGTGTCTTTCCTCAATTAGTACATCTTCACCATGGTTCACTCTATAAGGTTCAAAGAACACTGGGGAAGATGAAGCTGAAAGATTCTAAGAGTCAAAGAACCAAGATGCCTACTGTGAGATAGTGACTTCTAGATATGATAGGGATGCTGCACACATGTAAGTTTGCCTAAACTAGATAAATAAAATGATCATACCATTGACAAGCCGACATGAAGAGAGGAAATTTCACAAGGCTCTACCACCCTGTTCCTGGATGAAGAGCTACAGACAGTCAATTGCTGCTAAGAAAGGAAGAATCAAACAGGATACATGCAGCTTGCATCTGCTCCCAGAGCTGATCCTGTGCTGCAGCTCTTTATACCCAAATACCACCAGGAGAGAGCTGGTCTTCCATGACTGCTGATACACCTGTGAGCACAGGTAACACCACCACTTCTACTCTGAGGGACCCATCCAGAGCCTTCAGGACACAGGAACCTAGGCGAAGCCTGGGACAGGATCTTTCCAGTTTCCATCTGAACCCCAGAGCTGACACTGTGTAACAGCTCTCCATACCAAATTCCTCCCAGAGACAACTGGTCTCCCAGGAGTGCTGACACACAGGCTTGAAGGAAGGACAAGCCACACTCAGAGACAGCAAAACCAGCTAACACCAAAGATAACAAGATGGTGAGAGGCAAACAGAAGAACATAAGCAACAGAAACCAAGGCTATTTGACATCATCAGATATCAGTTCTCCCAACACAGCGAGCCTTGGATACCCTAACACACAAGAAAAGCAAGACTGATTTAAAATCACATTCCATGATGATACTAGAGGACTTTAAGAAGTGCATAAATAACTCATTTAAGGAAATACAGGAGAACACAGGTAAACAGGTAGAAGCCCTTCAACAGGACACACAAAAACCCCTACTGGAAAGCAAAATCAAATAGGTGAAGGAATTGAACAAAACCTTCCAGGATCTAAAAATAGAGAAACAACAAAAAATCACAAAATGAGACAACCTTGGAGATAGAAAACCTAGGAAAGAGATCAGGAGTCATAGATGCAAGTATCACCAACAGAATGCAAGAGATAGATGAGAGAATCTCAGGTGCAGAAGATACTATAGAAAACAATGACACAACAGCCAAAGAAACTACAAAATGGAAAATGCACCTAACCCAAAACATCCAGGAACTGAGGAAACAATGATAAGACCAAACCTAAAAATAAAGAAGAGAGTGAATATTCCCAACTTAAAGGGCCAGTAAATAGCTTCAACAAAATTGTAGACAAAAATTTCCCTAAGCTAAAGAAAGAGATGCCCATAAACATACAAGAAGCCTAGAGAACTCAAAATAGATTGGACCAAAAAAGAAATTCCTAACGTCACATAATAGTCAAAGTACCAAATACACAAAACAAAGATAGAATATTAAAAGCAGTAAGGGGAAAAGGTCAAGTAGCATATAAAGACAGACCTATCAGAATTACATCAGACTTCTCACCAGAGACTATAAAAGCTAGAAGATCCTGGGCAGATGTCATACAGACCCAAAGAGAACTCCAAGATATTCCATGACAAAACCAAATTTATGCAATATCTTTCCACAAATTCAGCCCTACAAAGGAAAATAGACAGAAAACTCCAACACAAGAACAGAAACTACATTTAGAAAAAGCAAGAAAGTAATCTTTCAAACAAACCCAGAAGAAGATAGCCACACAAACATAATTCAACCACTAACAAAAAAAATAACAGAAAGAAACAACCACTATTCCTTAATATCTCTTAGCATCAATGGACTCAATTCCCTAATAAATAAAAAGGCATAAACTAACAGACTGGATAAGTAAATAGGACCCAGCATTTTGCTGCATACAGGAAACCCACCTCAGTGACAAAAACAGATACTACCTCAGCATAAAGGGCTGGAAAACAATTTTCTAAGCAAATAGTCCCAAGAAGCAAGCTGGAGTAGCCATACTAATATTAAATAAAATTGACTTTCAAACAAAAGTTATCAAAAAAAGATAAAGAAACACACTTTATACTAATCAAAAGAAAAATCTACCAAGAAAAACTCTCAATTCTGAAGATCTATGCTCCAAATACCAGGGCACCCACATTCATAAAAGAAACTCTACTAAAGCTCAAAGCACACACTGCATTTCACATAATAATAGTGGGTGATTTCTTCATCCCACTCTTACCAATGGACAGATCATGGAAACAGAAACTAAACAGAGACACAGTGAAACTAAGAGAAGTTATTAATCAAATGGGTTCAACAGATTACCTATATCACATTTCATCCTAAAACAAAAGATTCTCTGTACTTCATGGTACCTTCTCCAAAGCTGACCATATAATTGGTCAAAAACAAGCCTCAACAAATATAAGAAGATTGAAATAATCCCATGAATCCTATCAGATCACCATGGAATAAGGCTGGTTTTCAATAAGAACAAAAACAACAGAAATAGACCTACACATACACATGGAAGCTGAACAATGCCCTACTCAATGACAACTTGGTTAAGAAAGAAAAAAGAGGTGGCGGCGGCAGCGGCAGCAGTACAGCAGTGGCTGGTCCAGCTGAAGGGCCATCAGCAGTGGAACCAAGGTGACACAGGGTCCAGTTAGGCCCTGCGCCCACGACCACTGACCTTCGCTGACCAGCCGGGCTGCAAACAGCTACGGTTTTGTGGCGCCTTTCGCTGCACGGAAGCCACTTCAGAACTCGGCCTCTCCATCTTGATTTTGAATTCCAGTGACATTGGACAGTCTGAGGTACACAAACATAATCCAAGGCCAACACTGCGAGGGTCTGAGCCCGGGTGTGTGCGCGAGCCGCCATTTTGCCTGCAGGACAACAGAGAGCTCTGGCGGGCAGAGCCGTAACGGGCATAGCCTGAGGCTAACAAAGCGGGGGGTCTAGGCCCCAAAAGGCACAGGACTGACCCCACGGCTTGGTGGGCCATCTGTGAGTCAACCCGCCCAGGAGGTTGTTAGCACAGCAGACTCTCCCGGCGCTTTCGGGGAGCGTGGGCGCACACACCCGCCATCCTGGTCGGCTGGCGGACCCAATTAACAGTCATAGCCCTAGGGGAACTTGGCTCGGACCTTGGCCTCCCAGGCTTTTGCCTGGACTCAGGGCCTGGGCAGCCAGGCTAACCTTGTGTGCGCCAGCCCGGTGCGGGGATCGGCTGCCCAGTGGAGTGAGCTGAACACAGGGGAGGTCCTGGCAGCATACACTGTCAGCGCTCCCTGGGGGTGCACACGGGCTCCATCTGGTCCACAGACACAATCTGGGGCAAGGCCTCCGGCAGAAGCCCTCAGCTCAACTCTCTCCGCTTCTGGATCCAGATCAGCCTGGGCAGCGGCACCACATCTCCAGCTCCTGCAAGAGGCTAGAGGGGATTGGGGGCGGCCAGCTGGGAGAAGTCAGTGTGCTCCAGTGAATCCAGTGGGCCCCAGTGGGAGCCTTCGGGTGCCTGCTTCTGGATCTGAACAGCCTGGGCAGCAGCACCCTGTCTACAGGCAGTGCAGGGGGTAAGCTGTGCACCAGAGGCCAACTGGGAAGGGGCAGCTTGCACTGGTGAGTCCAGCACTGACAAGACCAAGTAACACCAGTGAGAAATAGATGGCAAAAGGCAAATGCAGGAACGTCACTAACAGAAATCAAGGCAATATGGCAACATCTGAACCCAATTCTCCTTTACCAGCATGTCCTGGATACCCCAACACACCAGTAAAACAAGATTTGGATTTAAAATCACTGGTCATGATGCTGGTACAGGAACACATGAAGGACATACTTAAAGAAATTCAGGAGAAAATGGATCAAAAGTTAGAAGCCCTTGCAAGGGAAACACAAAAATCATTGAAAGAAATCCAGGAGAATACAAAAGCCAACAATGAGGAAACACAAAAAAAACTTAAAGAAATACAGGAGAACTTTGGTCAACAGGCTGAGGTCATGAAAGAGGAAACACAAAAATTTCTTAAAGAATTAGAGGAAAGCACAAACAAGCAAGTGAAGGAGCTAAGCAAAACCATCCAGGATCTAAAATCAGAAGTAGAAACAACTAAGAAAACTCAAAGGGAGACAACTTTGGAGATAGAAATCCTTGGGAAGAAATCAGTGGACATAGATGCAAATATCAACAACAGAATACAAGAGATAGAAGAAAGAATCTCAGATGCTAAAGATACCATAGAAACCATGAACTCAACAGTTAAAGAAAATGCAAAATGCAAAAAGCTTGTAACCCAAAATATCCAGGAAATCCAGGACACAATGAGAAGACCAAACCTAAGGATTATAGGCATAGATGAGAGTGAAGATTTACAACTTAAAGGGCCATAAAATATCTTCAATAAAATTATGGAAGAAAACTTCCCTAACCTAAAGAGAGAGATGCCCATGAATATACAAGAAGCCTACAGAACTCCAAACAGACTGGACCAGAACAGAAATACTTCCCGTCACATAATAATCGAAACACCAAATGTTCTAAACAAAGAAAGAATATTAAAGGCAGTAAGAGAAAAAGGCCAAGTAACATATAAAGGAAGACCTATCAGAATCACAGCAGACTTTTCACCTGAGACTATGAAGGCTAGAAGGTCCTGGGCAGATCTCATGCAGACTCTAAGAGAACACAAATGCCAACCAAAACTACTATATCCAGCAAAACTCTCAATCACCATAGATGGAGAAACTAAGATATTTCATGACAAAACCAAGTTTACCCAATATCTATCCACAAACCCAGCCCTACAAAGGATAATAGGAGGACAACACCAATACAAGGAGGGAAACTTCACCCTGGAAAAAGCAAGATAGTAACCTTTCATCAAACCCAAAAGAAGTTAAGCAATCAAATTTAAAAAATAACGTCAAAAATGATAGGAAGTAACAATCACTATTCCTTAATATCTCTTAACATCAATGGACTCAATGCCCCAATAAAAAGACACAGACTAACTGACTGGATACTTAAACAGGACCCTACATTTTGCTGCTTACAGGAAACATACCTCAGGGTCAAAGACAAACACTACCTTAGAGTAAAAGGCTGGAAGACAATTTTACAAGCAAATGGTCTCAGGAAACAAGCTGGAGTAGCCATTTTAATATCAGATAAAATTGACTTTCAACCCAAAGTCATCAAAAGAGACTCTGAGGGACACTTCTTGCTGGTCAAAGGAAAAATACAACAAGAAGAACTCTCAATCCTGAACATCTATGCTCCAAATGCAAGGGTACCCTCTTTCGTAAAAGAAACGTTATTAAAACTCAAAGCACACATTGCACCTAACACAATAATTGTGGGTGACTTCAACACGGAACTTTCCTCAATGGACCGATCAGGAAAACAGAAACTAAACAAGGACACAATGAAACTAATTGAAGCTTTGGACCAATTAGATTTAACAGATATATATAGAACATTCTATCCTAAAACAAAAGAATATACCTTTTTCTCAGCACCTCATGGTACCTTCTCCAAAATCGACCATATAATTGGTCACAAGACAGACCTCAACAAATATAAGAAGATAGAACTAATCCCATGCCTCCTATCTGATCACTATGGAGTAAAAGTGGTCTTCAATAGCAACAGAAACAACAGAAAACCCACATACACGTGGAAACTGAACAATACTCTACTCAATGATACCTTGGTCAAGGAAGAAATAAAGAAAGAAATTAAAGACTTTTTAGAACACAATGAAAACAAAAACACAACATACCCAAATCTATGGGACACAATGAAAGCAGTGCTAAGAAGAAAACTCATAGCCCTGAGTGCCTCCAAAAAGAAAATGGAGAGAGCATACATTACCAGCTTAATGACACACCTGAAAGCCCCGGAACAAAAAGAAGTTATTTGACCCAGGAGGAGTAGAAGGCAGGAAATCATCAAACTCAGGACTGAAATCAATCAAGTAGAAACAAAGAGAACCATACAAAAAATCAACAAAACCAGGAGCTGGTTCTTTGAGAAAATCAACAAGATAGATAAACCCTTAGCCAAACTGACCAAAGGGCACAGAGAAAGTATCCAAATTAATAAACTTAGAAATGAAAAGGGAGATATAACAACGGAAACTGAGGAAATCCAAAAAATCATCAAATCCTACTCCAAGAGCCTGTACTCAACACAACTGGAGAATCTGGAGGAAATGGACAATTTCCTTGACAGATACCAAATACCAAAATTAAATCAGGACCAACTAGACCATCTAAACAGTCCCATAATGCCTAAAGAAATAGAAGGAGTCATAGAAAGTCTTCCAACCAAAAAAAGCACAGGACCAGACGGTTTCAGTGCAGAATTCTATCAGACCTTCAAAGAAGAGTTAACACCAATATTCTTCAAACTATTCCATAAAATAGAAACAGAAGGAACACTACCCAACTTCTTCTACGAAGCCACAATTACGCTGATACCAAAGCCACAAAAAGATCCAACAAAGAAAGAGAACTTCAGACCAATTTCCCTTATGAACATCGATGCAAAAATACTCAATAAAATTCTTGCCAACTGAATCCAAGAACACATCAAAACAATCATCCGCCATGATCAAGTAGGCTTTATCCCAGGAATGCAGGGTTGGTTCAATATATGGAAATCCATCAATACAATCCACTACATAAACAAACTCAAAGAACAAAACCACATGGTCATTTCATTGGATGCTGAAAAAGCATTTGACAAAATTCAGCATCCTTTTATGCTTAAAGTCTTGGAGAGAACAGGAATTCAAGGCCCATACCTAAACATAGTAAAAGCAATATAGAGCAAACCGGTAGCCAGCATCAAACTAAATGGAGAGAAACTTGAAGCAATCCCACTGAAATCAGGGACCAGACAAGGCTGCCCCCTTTCTCCTTATCTTTTCAATATTGTACTCGAGGTACTAGCTCGGGCAATTCGACAACATAAGGAGGTCAAAGGGATACAAATTGGAAAGGAAGAAATCAAACTATCATTATTTGCAGACGACATGATAGTCTACCTAAGTGACCCAAAAAACTCCACTAGAGAGCTCCTACAGCTGATAAACAACTTCAGCAAAGTGGCAGGTTATAAAATCAACTCAAGCAAATCAGTGGCCTTCCTATACTCAAAGGATAAGCAGGATGAGAAAGAAATTAGGGAAATGACCCCCTTCACAATAGCCACAAACAGTATAAAGTATCTTGGGGTGACTCTTACCAAACATGTGAAAGATCTTTATGACAACAACTTCAAGACTCTGAAGAAGGAAATGGAAGAAGACCTCAAAAAATGGGAAAACCTCCCATGCTCATGGATCCGTAGAATCAATATAGTTAAAATGGCCATTTTGCCAAAAGCACTATACAGATTCAATGCAATACCCATCAAAATCCCAACTCAATTCTTCACAGAGTTAGAAAGAGCAATTATCAAATTCATCTGAAACAACAAAAAACCCAGGATAGCTAAAACTATTCTCAGCAACAATAGAAAATCTGGGGGAATCAGTATCCCTGACCTCAAGCAATACTACAGAGCAATAGTGTTAAAAACTGCATGGTATTGGTACAGTGACAGGCAGGAGGATCAATGGAACAGGATTGAAGATCCAGAAATGAACCCACACACCTATGGCCACTTGATCCTCGACAAAGAGGCTGAAAACATCCAATGGAAAAAAGATAGCCTTTTCAACAAATGGTGCTGGTTCAACTGGAGGTCCACATGCAGAAGAATGCGAATTGATCCATCCTTGTCTCCTTGTACTAAGCTCAAATCCAAATGGATCAAGGACCTCCACATAAAGCCAGACACTCTGAAGCTAATAGAAAAGAAACTGGGGAAGAACCTTGAGGACATCGGTACAGGGACAAAGTTTCTGAAAAGAACACCAATAGCATATGCTCTAAGAGCAAGAATTGACAAATGGGACCTCATAAAATTACAAAGTTTCTGTAAGGCAAAGGACACCATCAAGAGGACAAATCGGCAACCAACAAATTGGGAAAAGATCTTCACCAATCCTACATCAGATAGAGGGCTAATATCCAATATATATAAAGAACTCAAGATGTTAGACTCCAGAAAACCAAACAACCCTATTAAAAAATGGGGAACAGAGTTAAACAAGGAATTCTCACCTGAAGAAATTTGGATGGCAGTGAAGCATCTTAAAAAATGCTCAACTTCATTAATCATTAGGGAAATGCAAATCAAAACAACCCTAAGATTTCATCTTACACCAGTCAGAATGGCTAAGATTAAAAATTCAGGAGACAGCAGGTGTTGGAGAGGGTGTGGAGAAAGAGGAACACTCCTCCACTGCTGGTGGGGTTGCAAATTGGTACAACCACTCTGGAAATCAGTCTGGCGGTTCCTCCGAAAACTGGGCACCTCACTTCCAGAAGATCCTGCTATACCACTCCTGGGCATATACCCAGAGGATTCCCTACTATGTAATAAGGATACATGCTCTACTATGTTCATAGCAGCCCTATTTATAATTGCCAGATGCTGGAAAGAACCCAGGTATCCCTCAACAGAAGAGTGGATGCAAAAACTGTGGTATATCTACACATTGGAGTACTATTCAGCCATTAGAAACAATGAATTCATGAAATTCTTAGGCAAATGGATGGAGCTAGAGAACATCATACTAAGTGAGGTAACCCAGACTCAAAAGGTGAATCATGGTATGCACTCACTAATAAGTGGTTATTAACCTAGAAAACTGGAATACCCAAAACATAATCCACACATCAAATGAGGTACAAGAAGAAAGGAGGAGTGGCCCCTGCTTCTGGAAAGACTCAGTGAAACAGTATTCGGCAAAACCAGAACGGGGAAGTGGGAAGGGGTGGGTGGGAGGACAGGGGAAGAGAAGGGGGCTTACGGGACTTTTGGGGAGTGGGGGGCTAGAAAAGGGGAAATTATTTGAAATGTAAATAAATTATATCAAATAAAAAAATCAAAAAAAAAAAGAACACCAATAGCTTATGCTCTAAGATCAAGAATTGACAAATGGGACCTCATAAAACTACAAAGTTTCTGTAAGGCAAAGGACACTGTCAAAAGGACAAAATGTCAACCAACAGATTGGGAAAGGATCTTCACCAACTCTAAATCCGACAGAGGGCTAATATCTAATATATACAGAGAACTCAAGAAAGTAGAACCCAGAGAACCAAATAACCCCATTAAAAAGTGGGGTATGGAGCTAAACAAAGACTTTTCACATGAAGAACTTCGGAGGACTGAGAAACACCTTAAGAAATGTTCAACATCATTAATCACTAGGGAAATGCAAATCAAAACAACCCTGAGATTTCACCTCACACCAAGCAGAATGGCTAAGGTCAAAAACTCAGGAGACAGCAGGTGTTGGCGAGGATGTGGAGAAAGAGGAACACTCCTCCACTGCTGGTGGGATTGCAAGATGGTACAACCACTTTGGAAAGCAGTCTGGCAGTTCCTCAGAAAACTGGGCATGACACTTCATGAGGACCCT
Source organism: Apodemus sylvaticus (assembly GCF_947179515.1). Classification (NCBI taxonomy): domain Eukaryota; kingdom Metazoa; phylum Chordata; class Mammalia; order Rodentia; family Muridae; genus Apodemus; species Apodemus sylvaticus. The sequence goes on along the minus strand of NC_067494.1, from coordinate 8,040,678 downwards.
GTTATACCACTACTGGGCATATATCCAGAGGATTCTTCAGCATGCAATAAGGACACATGCTCCACTATGTTCATAGCAGCCCTATTTGTAGTAGCCAGAAGCTGGAAAGAACCTAGGTGTTCTTCAACGGAGGAATGGATAAAAAAAAAATGTGGTATATTTACACAATGGAGTACTATTCAGCCATCAGAAACAATGAATTCATGAAATTCTTAGACAAATGGATGGAGCTGGAGAACATCATCGTAAGTGAGGTAACCCAGTCTCAAAAGAGCAATCATGGTATGCACTCACTGATAAGTGGATATTAGCCTAGAAACTTTGAATACCCAAGACATAATCCACAAATTAAATGATGTCCAAAAAGAATGGAGGAGTGGCCCCTGGTTCTGGAAAGACTCAGTGCAAGAGTATAGGGGAATTCCAGAACAGGGAAGCGGGAAGGGGTAGATGGAGGAACAGGGGGAGGGAAGAGGGCTTATGGGACTTGCGGGGAGTGGGGACCCAGAAAAGGGGAAATCATTTGAAATGTAAATAAAAAATATATCAATTAAAAAAAAAGAAAGAAAAAAGAAACTTAAAGACTTTTTAGAATTTAATGAAAATGAAGGCACAACATACCCAAACTTATGGGACACAATGAAAATCCCTGATAAGAGGAAAACTCATAGCACTGAGTGCCTCCAAAAAAACTGGAGAAAGCACACAATAGCAGCTTAACAGTACACCTGAAAGCTCTAGAACAAAAAGAAACAAATACACCCAAGAGGAGTAGATAGAAGGAAATACTCAAATTCAGGGCTGAAATCAGCTAAATAGAAACAGAAAAATCTATACAAAGAATCAACAAAACCAGAAGCTGGTTCTTTGAAAAAATCAACAAGATAGATAAACCCTTAGCCAGACTAACCAGAGGGCACAGAGAAAGTATCCAAATTAACAAAATCAGAAATGAAAAGGGAGACATAACAACAGAAACTAGGGAAATTTCAAAAATCATCAGATCCTACTCCAAAGCCTATACTCCACAAAACTGGAGAATATGGATGAAATGAACAACTTTCAACAGATACCAGGTTCCCACAGTTAAATCAGGATCAGATAAATCATCTAAACACTCTTATAACATCTAAAGAAATAGAAGTCCCCCAACTAAAGAAGTCCAGGACCAGATGGGTTTAGTGCAGAATTCTATCATACCTTCAAAGAAGACCTAATAAATGATGGTGCATGCCTTTAATCCCAGCACTGGCGAGTCAGAGGCAGGTGGATTTCGGAGTTCAAGGTCAGCCTGGTCTACAGAGTGAGTTCCAGGACAGCCAGGGCTATACAGAGAAACCCTGTCTAAAGCAAAACAAAACAAAACAAAACAAAAATACTCTTCAAAGGATTGCCCAGAACAGAAGCAGTAGGAAGACTACCTAATTCATTCTTTGAAGCCACAGTTATGCTGATATGAAAAGCACACAGAGACCCAACAAAGAAAGAGAACTTCAGACCAATTTCCCTTATTAATATTGATGTAAAAATACTCAATAAAATTTCCCGCAAACAGAATCCAAGAACACATCAAAACAACCATTCACCATTATCGAGTAGGCTTCATCCCAGGGATGCAGGGATAGTCCAATCTATCAACATAATCTACTACATAAACAAACTCAAATAAAAAAAACACATGATCATTTCATTAGATGCTGAAAAAGTATTTGACAAAATTCAATATCCCTTCATGTTACAAATCTTAGGAAGGTCAGGAATTCAAGGCCAATACCTAAACAGTAAAAGCAATATACAACAAGCCAGTAGCCAACATCAGTCTAAATGTAGATAAACTTGAAGCAATCCCACTAAATCAGCTACTAGACAAGGCTGCCCACTATCTCCCTATCTATTTAATATAGCACTTGAAGTTCTAGCTAGAGCAATTAGACAACAAAAGGAGGGGAAAGGGATACAAATTGGAAAGGAAGAAGTCAAAATGTCACTATTTGCAAATATAATAGTATACTTAATTGACCCCAAAAATTCTACCAAAGAACTCCTAAAGCTGATAAACAACATCAGCAAAGTAACTGAATATAAAATTAACTCAAACAAATCTGTAGCCTTCCTATACTCAAAGGATAAATGGACTGAGAAAGAAATTAGTGAAACAGCACCATTCACAATAGTCTCAAACAATATAAAATATCTTGGTGTGACTGAGAAGAAAGTCAAGTCTCTGAAGAAAGTAATCAAAGAAGTCTTCAGAAGATGAAAAGATCTCGCATGCTCTTGGATTGGCAGAACTAATATTCTAAAAATGGCCATCCTGCCAAAAGCAGTCTACAGATTCAATGTAATCCCCACCAAAATTCCAACTCAAGTATTCATAGTATTAGTAAGAAGAATTCTCAAATTCATTTGAAAAATAAAAAAAAACAAGGATATGTTGGGGGCCGCCCGAACGCTCCTACGTCTTCCATTACAAGATGGCGCCTACTTCCTGTTCTTGCTGAGCTGTAAACAGGCCGAGTGCGCATGCCCAAGCGGAGTTTCCCGCCACTGAGTCTCTGGCGTCATATGGGGTAATGAGCCGCAGCCAACCAGGGTACGCCACGTCCAAGGCGGGAGGACTTGCCTATATAAGACTTGGGTTCGCGCTCCCTCGGGGTCTCCGCCATGTAAGCTTATGCTCTTCCTCTCAAGAGGCATAAAGCGTTCTACAGAAGGATCCTAAGTGTGCCGCGTCGTTCTTGCTGGCGAGACGGTAGCGCGGGACAACTGGTGCCGAAACCCGGGAAACACGACCAGACCATCGTCAGCATCACCGGAGACCCCTCGAACTCGGGGTGGATTCAGAACTGTAGGTGAAGTCGCCCAGAGAGGTATGTCTTTTTTGGACTTCGGGCTGAATCTCTCTCCACCTTGGGAAGGCAGTCTTGAGGCCTTGGTCATTGTCCTGAGAGTGCTCCTACTTTCTCTGATAGTTTCCTTTTGCATTCATAAAGGTTGGTGTTAGGTGTGGTAAGGCCGACGTAGATAAGCGGCGGCACCTGAGCCCACGCCTCAGTCTCTCGTAGATAAGGGAGCAGCGCTTGGTCCTTTTATCAAGATTGCCAACCGAACGCTTAGGAACTTTGTACGAGAGAGGTAGGAGGTAGATCGAGTGACTCCCTGGTATGTCTGCTCCACGTTGCTGGCCTTGGTCTCATGGAACAAGTTAGGTAACACGACAGCAATATGGAAACTCATTAAAAACTGCTTGGAGGATAGGGACTGCCTGATTGCCATTGCCGAGGGCCGAAGTGTTCTCGAAGAAGTCCAGGACAGCATATCAGAAACTGAGCGCAGTGAGAGGTTAGGTGCACTAAGAAGAAATGGGCCCAGAATAAGGAAAATGGACCTCCTGGAAAGTCTACGGACAAGGGAGAGTATTTTAAGGAACCTAGATATAAGGAAAATGGACCTCCTGGAAAGTCTACGGACAAGGGAGAGTATTTTAAGGAACCTAGATATAAGGAAAATGGACCTCCTGGAAAGTCTACGGACAAGGGAGAGTATTTTAAGGAACCTAGATATAAGGAAAATGGACCTCCTGGAAAGTCTACGGACAAGGGAGAGTATTTTAAGGAACCTAGATATAAGGAAAATGGACCTCCTGGAAAGTCTACGGACAAGGGAGAGTATTTTAAGGAACCTAGATATAAGGAAAATGGACCTCCTGGAAAGTCTATGGACAAGGGAGTGTATAAAAGAAAAGTTATCTGTGTTTGTCCCAGTGCACTGACTGTTTGTCTATGTGTACGTTTATGTCCTCTCTGTGTTTTTGTGTGAATGACTGTTTGTTTCATGTTAAAAAGAAAAATTGGTAAGGATTTCATCTGCTGGCAACCTCTTGAGCCAGCGGCAGTTTGTGTGAGGACTGATTTAAAGCTGTGCCACAGCAGCACAGTTCACTCACCCAAGAGGCAAACATAGCTGGGGAAAAAGCCACTTTTAAAAGCCCAGAAGCCTCAATTTTTGGGAAAAACTTTGGTTTGGCTTGTGAAATTCCTGTAATCGCCTTATACTTGTTTCTAATTGGTCTTAATGGTATAAGGTTTCACATATCTTGACTAAAGAGTTAGTTATAAATTAATTGGGTATGATTTAAAAGATATAGTGTTAGTAACAAAAAGTTAGGTTAAAGCTGGTAGTTTAGGGTAGTCGCCATTTTTAAACAACACGTGGCATGACGCAATCCAGGAAATACAGGCCTTTGAGATGCTCCTAAATTGGCATGGTGTTTCATGTGAATCTTGGCCTGGAGATTGGACTCAATGAAGATTAAGATTTAAAATAATGTTTCTTTAATAAGTTACACTGTCATACACTTGAACATAAGAACTGGCAGACAAACCTTGTGCTGTAAAAATGTGTTTGCCATTGATTTTAAAGAAAATAGATTGTTTAAAATTGGGATTTGCTTCCAAAATTGCAATTGTGCTCTAACATTGCTAGAAAACATTGAGTTACAATAAAAATCAGTGTCATTGGCTGCAGTTTTCAATTTGTAGGCTCATAATTCTTAACATTTTGTAATTAAGATAATTTTGAGAGTGATACAGCTATGGGTTTTAGAGGCCCATTGCCACTTTTCCACAAGTTTATAGGCTACAATGGTAGGAGCAAAATTTAACCCCCCAAGATTAAAAAGGAGATCTCAGTGGAAATGTATTTGATATCAAGCAGGTTCCTTTGACCGTGGAATTACTGGTTTCTTTTGTTTAATCCTCAAAACGGCCTTGTAGGTTTGGGTCTGGTCTTAGATAAAAGGCTCAGATTAGAAGATATTTACATTTGAGGAATCTCATACAAGGTCCTTGCCTAGGACTCAAGGTGGGTCCTAGGGCAGATTAAAAAAAATTTACATTTGAGTTAATGCAAAGCTTAGAACTGCCTCAGGGGAAGCTAATGAGGAAGGTTTGAGAATTGTTTCTGCCTTACAGGCCCCACCTAGGGAGTGTTTGGCTTTAAAAAAAAAGTTCTTGACTTATCCTGGTGTGGTTTAAAATGCAGTTCGAATCTATGAAAGGTCAAGGAGGCTATAAAGGCATTAACATTTGGCCTGTCTACTCCCTACAAAATTATTGTAAATTTAAAGGGTTGGTTTTTTGCTTTACATTCTGATAATTATAAAAGCATTTGCTTCTAACTTTAAAGAGACAACAAAACAATTTCATTAGAAAGTTTTTGCCTCAAGGAATGGCTAACAGCCTTACGTCCTGTGAGAAAAAATGTTTGTCTCTCTTTCAATACAAGAGTTAGGATCTTACATTTTTCAGTGTATAATGTTCATAGAATGTTTGTTACAGGCCTTTGCTCTAACTATGGACTTTTAAAGAGTTTTTAGGTAAATGGTTTTCAAAGATTGTTAGGATATATTAATTGGCTTTATCTTATATTTACCTTATTTTAAGCTTGCCACAGGAGGTCTTAAACCTCTGTTTTCAAGAAAACGTTTGTTCCTTGCTTTAAGCAGCAATCAAATTAATTATTATTAATGGTTGATCTATTACATGGCAAGCCTTTTTAGGCAAAATTAATTGTTATCCAAAAGAATTTGTACTCTCAGATCACATGTTTATTCCTTTAAGTTTCTCCCTGCTTCAGCACAAATACTATAGCAGCTATTTTTGAGATGTTAATAATCAAGCTTTTAATAATAGTAAATATGTATGGGCGGTGTCGGAACCCTCACCTTGCCATGACCATTGCTAAGACACCCTCGGCGCCCCCTCCTTATGAGGCGCGCCATGGAACCTTCTCTTTCCTACCAGAGAGGGTGAGGAGAAAGCTCTGGATGTCCTTTCCCATCTTTGAAAGCCTGGAGAACACTGATCGGGCGTATGCCCCGATGGAATATGGTAGGATTAAAGAACTGGCTGAGGCCATTAGAAAATATGGGGACTCGCCAATTTCACATTGGGCCAGTTAGACCGGCTGGCAGGGGACGCCATGACACCCACCAATTGGCAGACGGTGGCCAAGGCCATGCTTCTCAGCATGGGGCAGTACAGGATTCCGGTCCTCTCCACATAGGGCCCCCATAAGGGCGTGAATCCTAGGGGGATTTCTCCACTACAGGTCTGGCAGATGGATGTCACCCACCTGCCCTCATTTGGGAGACTCCAATAAGTTCATGTGTCTGTAGACACATGTTCTGGCATTCTCCATGCCACACCTCTGACGGGAGAAAAAACCTCCCAAGTCATTCAACATTGCCTTGAGGCATGGAGCGCCTGGGGGAAACCTAAATGTTTGAAAACTGATAATGGACCTGCTTACATCTCAAAAATTTAAACAATTCTGCTTACAAATGCAGGTTATCCATATCACAGGTCTGCCTTATTAACCCTCAGGGACAAGGCATTATCGAGCTAGCCTAATCCTACTTAATAAAACAAAAAGGGGGAATAGCGGAGGATTTACCCCCTATACCAAGGGTTGCTATACCGGTAGCACTCTTTACTATGAATTTTTAAAATTTGGACGAGCATGACCAGACTGCAGCAGACCGACACTGTTCAGAACCTGACAGGCCAAAAGAAATGGTCAAATGGAAAGATGTGTTGTCTGGTCAATGGAAAGGCCCGGATCCTATTTTAATAAGATCCAGGGGAGCTGTTTGTGTTTTCCCACAGGGGGAAGATAACCCATTCTGGCTGCCGGAGCAACTGACATGGAGAATTCTGACTCCTGAAGATGACACCTGGACGGATCCCACAGAAACTACTCCTGGCCCTTGAAATTGGTCTGAAGGCTTCGATGAAACTCTCGAATCCTTGCAGGCAGCAGTGTTGGCTGTCAATTCGACTCGAGTGGACCTGTCGCTGACAGAGGGACTCTCTTCCTGGACCACTTCAACCTTTTCCTACTTCAAGGAATGGGTGGGGGTGGGAATGTTTGGCATGGCTGTCTGCTGCGGGCTGGTGTTACTGCTATGGTTGGTCTGTAGGCTCAGAACCCAAAGTAAACGAGACAAAGTGGTCATTGCGCAGGCACTTGCGGTTCTGGAGAATGGAACCTCCACAGAAGTATGGCTGTCAATCCTGAGGCAATAGAAAGCCGGCCCAAACAGCTCTTGCACGCCTGGAGTTAAGTTCATTGCACATGGCAGAGTGTTGGACTGGCGCCTGGGGAAGGTTGTTGAACGAGGTATCGCATGGAGGCTAAATCACCTCCAGGAGGCATATCGCCCAGCATAGGGGTTACCTGCCCAAGTCTCCCCTCTCCCAAAAAACGGCAGAGGACAGGTCGAGGATACCCCGGACGTAGCAAGGAGTCTAGGGGATATCCCCGTACATGGTCTGATTTCTCATCGTACATGGTCTGATTTCTCACAGGGAGGGACGATCTCTGTCTCCACCTTCTAACCAGGTTATCTGTTAGCCCTCATAGTAAATCAAAAAGGGTGAGATGTTGGGGGCCGCCCGAACGCTCCTACGTCTTCCATTACAAGATGGCGCCTACTTCCTGTTCTTGCTGAGCTGTAAACAGGCCGAGTGCGCATGCCCAAGCGGAGTTTCCCGCCACTGAGTCTCTGGCGTCATATGGGGTAATGAGCCGCAGCCAACCAGGGTACGCCACGTCCAAGGCGGGAGGACTTGCCTATATAAGACTTGGGTTCGCGCTCCCTCGGGGTCTCCGCCATGTAAGCTTATGCTCTTCCTCTCAAGAGGCATAAAGCGTTCTACAGAAGGATCCTAAGTGTGCCGCGTCGTTCTTGCTGGCGAGACGGTAGCGCGGGACAAGGATAGCAAAAACTATTCTCAACAATAAAAGAACTTCTGAGGGAAGCAGTATCCCTGATTTCAAGCTGTACTACAGAGAAATAGTGTTAAAAACTGCATGTATTGGTACAGTGACAGGCAGGTAGATCAATGGAATAGAAATGAAGACCCAGAAATGAATCCACACACCTATGGTCACTTGATCTTTGACAAAGGAGCCAATGCCATGCAGTGGAAAAAAGACAGCATTTTTAACAAATGGTGCTAGTTCAACTGTCAATCAACATGTAGAAGAATGCAAACTGATCCATTGTTATCTTCCTTTACTAAGCTCAAGTCCGAGTGAATCAAGGACCTCCACATAAAACCAGAAATGCTGAATCTAATAGAAGAGAAAGTGGGGGAAGAGCCTCAAACACATGGGCACAGGGGAAAATTTCCTGAACAGAACCCCAATGGTTTAAGCACTAAGATCAAGAATCAGAAAATGGGACCTCATAAAATTGCAAAGCTTCTCTAAGGTAATAGGACAAAATGGCAACCAACAGACTGGGAAAAGATCATTACTAATCCTACCTATGATAGAGGACTAATATCCAATATATATAAAGAAATCAAGAAGTTAGACTACAGAGAACCAAATAACCCTATTATAAATGGTGAAGAGATCTAAAGAGAGAATTTTCAACTGAGGAAACTGAGGAAACAGAAGCACCTAAAGAAATGTTTGATATCCTTAGTCATCAGGGAAATGCAAATCAAAAGGACCCTGAGATTCCACCTCATACCAGTCAGAATGGCTAAGATTAACCACTCAGGTGACAGCAGATGCTGGTGAGGATGTTGAGAAAGAGGAACACTCCTTCATTGCTGGAAATCAGTCTGATGTTTCCTCAGAAAAATTGGACATAGTACTTACTACCTAAGGACCCAGCTATACCACTCCTGGACATATATCCAGAAGATGCTCTAACATGTAATAAGGATACATGCTCCACTATGTTCATCACAGCCATAGTTATAATAGTCAGAAGCTGGAAGCAACCCAGATGTTCCTCAACAGAGGAATGGATACAGAAAATGTGGTTCATTCATATAATGGAATACTAAGCTATTAAATACAACGACTTCATGAAATTTGCAGGCAGATGGATGGAACTTGAAAATATCATCCTGAGTGAGGTAACCCAGTCACAAAAGAACACACAGAGATGGTATGTACTCTCTGATAAGTGGATATTAGCCCAAAAGCTCAGAATACCCAAGATACAATTCACAGACCATATGAAGCTCAAGAAGAAGGAAGACCAAAAGTGTGGATGCTTCAGTGCTTCTTAGAAGGGGAAACAAAATACTCACAGGAGGAAGTATGGAGACAAAGTGTGGAGCAGAAATTGAAGGAGAGGCCATCCAGAGACTGCCTCACCTGGGGATCCATACATACACAGACACCAAATCCTGACGGTATATTGGATGCTGTGAGATGCTTGCTGTGGGGAGCCTGGTGTTGCTGTCTCCTGAGAGGCTCTGCCAAAGTCTGACACAGAGATGGATGCTCACATCCAACCATTGGACTGAACACAAGGTCCCCAATGGAGGAGTGGGAGAAGGGACTGAAGGATCTGAGGGGGTTGCAGCCCCATGGGGAAGCAACAGTGTCAATAGGCCAGATGCCTCCCAACCTCCTGGAGCTCCCAGGACTGGACCACCAACCAAAGAGTACACATGGAGGGACCCACGGCACTGGCCGCATATGTGGCAGAGGATGGCCTTGACATCAGTGGGAGAAGCAGCCCTTGGGCCTAAGGGGGTTCAGTGCCCCTGTATAGGAATACCAGTGTGGGAAGGCAGGAGTGGGTAGGTGAGTGGGGAAGCACCCTCACAGAGGCAGAGGTAGGAAGATTGGATAGAGGGTTTCCAGAGGGGAGACCCGGAAAGGCAATAACATTTGAAATGTAAATATAGAAAATATCCAATAAAAAATAATCCAGAAAAAAAGAAGAGAAAAGAAAAGAAAAGAAAGGAAAAGAAAGGAAAAGAAAAGAAAAGAAAAGAAAAGAAAAGAAAAGAAAAGAAGTGAAGAATCTGTTTTACTATGAATGGACTTCCTGGTTGGTAGGTAGTCTAATTGTAAATGATCAGCCCTAACACATGCACATAAACGCAGCATTATATAGATTCAATATTGTGTGTGTGTGTGAGAGAGAGAGAGGGGGGAGAGAGAGAGAAAGAGAGAGAGAGAGAACGAGAGAGAGGGAGGGAGGGAGAGGGGGGGGGAGAAAAAGAGAGAGGGAGAGAAAAAGAGAGACAGAGACAGAGAGAGGGAGAGAGAGGGGGAGAGAAAGGGAGAGAGAGGGGGAGAGGGAGAGAGAGGGGGGAGAGGGAGAGAGAAAGAAGAAGAACTGAAGAAGATGCGTACTTGGTTTTGGGAAAGATTATGTGGCAATGGGACAAGGTGCAGAGCTAAACATGGCCTGCTCTTCCAAAGGACCAAAGTTCCACACCCACATGTTGCTCACAACTGTCTGTAACTCCAGGGGATCCAACACCCTCTCACGAAATACCACTGCAAATAAAATAAAATAGAATAAATTATATTAAAAGAGAACTAGATACGTAGTGAACCTGAGATGTCTCTAGCCATCTTGACCCATGTTGGAGGTATGAATTCTCCACAGCTTTTGTTCAGAACACACAAGATGCACTGTCCATGTACTTGTGACACACACCAGCAGACCCTGTCCAAAACACCTTGGCTCAGATTCGAAACTGTTGGATGTTGTGGACTGCTGTGCTCTAACAGTACATTTAAAGTCTTCTGTTCCTGTAGGAAAGGAATGGTTTAATTATAGAAAACAGAGACAACCATTCCCCAGCACACACCAAAATTAGTGTGTCTCTAAATTTCATTGTGTTGAAATGTTAGATTACAAAGTTTCAAGTCAGCAATGTCTAGACAGAGAAACCCTCTCTCAAAAAATAAAAGGTTGTTCATTAAGTTATTGATGTAGACTTCGTTTTAAAAATGTTAGGTAAGTTTTAACTTGATATTGGGACATAGATGGACCTAAACACAGTTCTAGAATTTTGTACTGTGTCATGCCGTTAAGTTACAAAATCCAAATACCAGTGAACATTGAAGAGCATAGAAGATGCTCTGTGTCCTGAAGCATCGAATACTCATTCAGCATTGAACTTTTTACATACAAATAAAGAAACACACCCATACCATTGATATATAAAAATGCTCTCATCTTTAATAAATGGCAAAGTTCTCTGGTGTGCTGAAGAACTGTTATAACATGAAAGCATTGTCATTGTCAGCACATGATGTATACAATCTATTTTCTACCTATGTATCCAAGATGGCCGAAAGGTTTCTCTGGTGAAAAGGAATTGCCAGCAGCAAGGGCTTCGGAAGCCCCGTGGGGAGAATGGTGAATGGGAGACGAGGCGCTCACCCCTCCGTGTGTCAGCACCACAGACACTGCTCCGCATCCTCTGTGACTAAGCCGGTTCTCACCTGCCTGGTGGAACAGAACTCAGACTAGGCCTGATATTGATTTAAAATAATAAATAGACGTGGTACTTCCTGCCACCGCGTTGCAGACTGAGTCACACCTGCTGCATAACGCTGGCTGTGACTCAAGCCTGTGTGCGGTGCTGTGTGGTGCTTTATGGAAACCTATCTTTCTTCGTTCATAAGCCCTCCAGGCCCTCTCTTTCTTCAAGGTGCAGTTTTAAAGGAATTAGAAAATGAGCTGCTTGAAATTCTGTATGAAATTAGAGTCAGCTTCCAATAGAATTGCTAATTGCACGAAGTGTTTTAAACAGTTTAATCGCTTTTAGTAACTTACATGTGAGGCAGGTGTATAGAGAAGAAAAGCTACGTCGTGCAGTATCATTAATTCATACACGGTTGAAAAGACACACTTTATAATTTTCCTGAGGAGACTATACTTTTGATATAGTTCTGAAGTCGGATCTTGATGTGGATAGGAGAAACATGAGTCGCTTGTATTTAATATACGTTCTAACTTACATGTGGATGAAAGTCCGCTTTTTATGTATTAAATATTATAGTAAAATATTTTAAATCTAAAGCTTCTGGAAAGATTCAGGTCACAATCTTAATACACATCAATACAAAGTCACAGAGGGTTTGCTTTCTTGCTCTAAGAGAATGCTGATTCTAAATCTCTCTCATCCTTTACACACATACACACATACACATACACACACACTCATGCACATGCACACACACATACACCATATACACACTACCACTAACACACATGCACACTAACACACACTAACACACTAACACTGTAATGGCCTCCATTTGCTGCAAACCAAGAAACTTTGATAATGGATGAGAGCTACACTATCTATGGATATAAGAATAAATATTTTAAACACAGTTCAGAGTTGTGCTGGTTTAAGAAAACACCAGCAGTGGGCTCTTTCCTAGTTCCATGGTCTCACTGGCTACATGTTTGCCTCAGTTTATAATTACCAGGCATTGATTCCTTCCAAAAGAGCAGCCTCTGAATCTCATTAGGTGAGTGGTAGTTACTCCCAAGATATAAAGGCCACTATTGCACCCTGAAGGTAACTTCCCCTTCTGGTCATTGCTGTGATTTATATGTTTTTCTCTGTTGTTAGCTTGCATATCACCTTTGGATATTATAAAAATTTGTCCTCAATGAAGAGGTATCTGTGTTAGCTTCAGTCTTACTATTCCAGGTCCTGTATCAATAGGATCTTACCTTCAAGTTGTTTTCTTGCTCTAAGAGAATGCTGATTCTAAATCTCTCTCATCCTTTATACACACACACACACACACACACACACACACACACACACACACACGCACACGCACACGCACACGCACACGCACACGCACACGCACACACGCACCAAGGAGACAACCAAGGACAATGGCAGTAGCCTGACATTTCCCCTGACAGCATCTCTAAAGACCTCTCCCAGGCCTACCTCAGTGCCTCTTTTCCCTTTTACAGAAAACTTTGTTCTAAAAAAAATCTATCCGTCCTCACAGCCTGCCTTCCTCATCTCTTTCTCCTCAGTCAACTTGACTGCCTACCCTCACCCGAATCATTTGAGTCACTTACAGTTGTCCTCTATGGTATCAAACTCAGCAGTCATGGCCGACTTCACCACTGTCTTAGTGTCCAACACACGGGGGTCCCTTCTGCATTCCACTTGCATGGGTCTCCCGTCACCTCAGCTGGTGTTTGGTCTCTAGTTCAGTACCTTTTTCTGGTTAATCTCAGGTGCTGTGCACCCCAGAACACTTCCTCTGACATTACCTACCCTCACCATTTCGTTCCAGACACCCATATGAATGATTCTTCTTACACTTGCACCAAAGTACACTATACACAACTCACCCCTAACATTTCCAAAATGCAACATCCACTTTCCCCTCAGTCTTACCCAATCTATCTCTCCTCAGTAAGGAGTCAGAAGACACCCTTCTACAAATGTGGCCACCCGGAAGCCATGGGGATAACAACTCATTCCTCTCCCTCCTTCCCTTCAGATCCTTGCCGGCTCTACTGTGAGATGGCCAAGCCTGCTGTCACCTCTGCCACCTACACCGTTATGGTGCCGGCTATGTTTGGATTAGTCTTGTAGCCTCTTAACTGGTCTTTCTTATACTTTTTCATTTTTTTTTTTTTATTGTTAGGTTCTTTGAGACAAGGTTTCTCTGTGTAGCCCTGGCGCTCTGGAACTTTAGACTACTAAATTAGCGTTCTCAACCTTCCTAATGCTCTGACCCTTTAATGCAATTCTCCATGTTTGTGGTGACACCCAACCATGAAACTATTTCATTGCTACTTCATAATTTCGATTTTGTTACTGTTATGGACCATAATGTAAACATCGGATATGTGAGATGTCTGATATTTGACTCCTGTGGAAATGTCATTTGACCCCAAAAGAGGTTGTCACCCATAAGTAGAGAATGGCTGTTCTATGTCCTTATAGATGACCCCAAATGGCAGTCAGAGATCCTGTTAAATATGAATTGAATCAAATCACATCAGTTACCACATGGAACTTCTGATTTTCCTCATCTCAACATCTCTATCCTTCACCACTCTTGCTCCAACTCAATCTGTTGCTTGTTTCCTTGTCCATTAAAGTACACTAGCATCTTCTGCTGTCTACGTCTTACTGTTTTCTTGCCTGGCATAATTAGTGCCTAGTCATTGCTGGGGTTATTCTACTTTGATGTCTAGATATTGCCTCTAAAACCACCTGAGAGAGATCATACAATTATGACATGTATGTCATGAGCAAGGCACCACCCACAAGGGGCCCTCCCCCCTTGATCACTAATTGAGAAAATGCCCCACAGCTGGATCTCCTGGAGGCACTTCCCCAACTGAAGCTCCTTTCTCTGTGAAAGCTCCAGCCTGTGTCAAGTTGACACACAGAACCAGTCAGTCCAGGTTCCATTCACATCTTACTTTTCTTTTTTTTCTTTTCTTTTTTTTTTTTTTAAGTTTTTTGAGACAGGGTTTCTCTGTATATCCCTGGCTGCCCTAGAACTCACTCTGTAGACAAGGCTGGCCTTGAACTCAGAAATCCACCTGCCTCTGCCTCCCAAGTGCTAGGATTAAAGGCATGCACCACCACTGCCGCCCAGCCACATCTTACTTTTCTGTTCATGAATTTAATGTGTTAATATTAATTTCATTTACATTAAATCCAATGTTAATATTCTGGATTTGACATAATACTCCTTGCATGTGCAACTGTGTCCTGGCCTCAGTTTCTACTCCCTGTGACTCTAGTTTACAATCAAAGAATAACTTCATTTTCACATTCCTAGAAGCAGAGAGTGTGGAGGTGACTTGACTGTGTGTATGGTATGCATGTGTGTGTGATCATGCAGGGAAGGGCTTGAGCATGCTACTGCACACATGCTGATGGCAGAGGAGAGCCTTGGGGGCAGGCCCTTACCATCCACCTTGTTTAAGACAGCATCTCCTTGGTGCTCGCCTCTTTGTACTTCCTGGATCTGTACTCCAGAGATCTCATGAAACTCAGCAGCTTCCTGAAGTTTCCCTGTCATTGTGTCCTAATTCCTTGTAGGACTGTTGTGTTACAGAGGTGCTGTACTGCATGTGGTCTTATGAGGGCTCAAGGCATTCCAGCTGAGGTCCTGATAATTACAGAGGAAGTGTTCAGCCATTGACCCATCTCCCTATTCCGAAAGAAATGATTCTGGTATATGTATATGCATATGTGTATATGCATATATGCATATATGCACATGCGTATGTGTATGTATATATCCCTTTTCATCTTACTAAAAATAAGTTTCATGTACATTTTAAGATTGTCATTATTGTTAATTGCATGTGCGTATGTGTGTACATGCATGTGAGTACATGTATGAGTGCAGCAGATACTTGGAGCCTCAGGAGCTGGGATTACAGACAGTTGTGAGCTTACTGACACCATTGCTGGGACTTGAACTCAGATCCTTCGGAAGAACAGCACAAATGCCTAACTGCTGAGCCACCCCCACAGTCTCAATATCACTTCCACTTATAAGCCTCCCTCTCGCTCTGGAATTTACCTCAGACCTAAATAACAGCCTGTTTTCCTCTGGGAGAATCTAACTTTCCAGTAGCTCTCCTGCAATGATTAGCTTCTCTGCTCTTATTACAGTCTCGGTGCATTTTCCTTGTTTGAGTTCTTTAACTTCGCCCTTCTTCCCTTCGGGACCTCATCCTGGTGTGTTCTCTACTTGAGAGTTGATGGCAAAGATGTCATGCTGATATCACCAGACCCCCAAATGAAAGTGGTTTCATATTAGAAACAACTCTAAGCAGCAGCAGCAGCAGCAGCAGCGAACCCCACCAGCCCTTTGCAAAGCTGTCATATCTATATTTAGCCTGGATACAAAACAGTGAAAATGATAGCAGCCACCACCTCCGGAGGTAATTAGTAAATCACAACCTGACATGCTCAAACAGAAGGTAGAAATGAGCTCTCAGTGATCAAGGTAAGTAGAGCACTGATCCACCCACAGACTGATAGGTAATGGATGACAACTGGAGTCTGAACCTCTTCCTCTCCCGAACCGACCCGAACTCAAGGTCCTAGAGCCTTCTGTACTGTTTCCCTTTGCACTGCCATGACAAAATATTTGACCAGCGCAACATAAGGACAGAGGAAAGGGTTAACTTTGGCTCACAGTTTCAGAGTATAGTTACTCATGGTGGGGAAGACTTAGCAACAGGAGAGTAGGGGAGAAAGGCCATCCTCCATCTCTAAATCAGGAGGCAAAGCAATATAGATGCTGGAGTTCATCTTGCTTTCCCCTCTGTATGCAACTTAGAATACATCCTATACTCATCATGATCATAATCAGGGTGGGTTTTCCATACTTAGTGGAACCTTTCTAGAAACAGCCTTGTACACATGCCCAGAGGTGTGTTGCCATAGCGACTATGCATCTTATACAGTTAACAAGATTAACCATAATACCTCCCTCTCCCAGGCTCTGCTCTGTCGTGTAAGCCCACCACGTTTCTTTATACGCCTAGTCTCGTGTTTATTTCCCTATAATTTTTTTTTTGGCCTGGATGTCTCCTTATCTTCTCATTTCAGATCCCAAGTGCTTTTCTGTATTTTATTCTGATAATTCCTTAAAGTTGACAAACCAGGTCAATGCTCTGAATAGAATCCTTGCAAACACGGTCTATATTTGGATGACTGGAACAAATGAAAGCCAACCCCACAGTTTGGGTATGGCAATTACTGAAGCAAGCTTGGTCCTGCAGCATCTGGGATGCTAGCTCAACGAGAATAGCCGACTGGGTCAGACGCTGAGAAGCGAGCGTCCCGTTTTAGGTTGATGCTGTGACTCGTTGTGAACAGTTGTGCGTGAATAGGAACGCTAGCATCATCCAAGGCTGATGTGAGTATCTAGAAACACTACTCTTACCTATGAGGCCCCGGAGTCACTGCTTCCTCCCACCAGCCACACTCTCACGGCAGCATCTCAGTCCTAAGAGAAAGGCAGTTTGAGACAGAATGGGGACCCAGGCCAATTCTTGTAGCTTGGAGACAGAGTTTGGCTTACTAGGAAGCAAAGGTTGGCAAGAACCCCACAGCAGTATGGCCAAAGCCATCTGTCCGATGCCAGGGAACTCAGCACAAGGTCCTGCAAATGCTGTCATGTGGGTAAAACAGGGCATTCGTTCCCCACACAGGAGGCAGCTGTGGTAGAGAAGTGTAGTCAACTGCCGCGGAGGCTCATTTCAAGGACACGCACCAGATCTGCAGCAAGGAGTAACAGGTGTATTCTGAACCTGTGTTTCCACAGCAAACTCAGAAAGTGAGTGTAACTATAGAAGAGGTAAGACAGCATGCTAGAAGGCCATGACTTCCTGGGTGGTTCATACTCAGTCTCATTTGCAGGGATTCACAATGCTCCTTTTCTCACTGCTGACTGAACCGTTACCTACCATTGAACCACTTTTTAGTCACTCCTTCCTTAATTTCTCCTGTCCTGCTACATGTGTGTGTTGTCTGTCATATCTTGGGCATTGCAATGATGTCTTCCTTATAAAGTCTGAGCAAATCAAGGAAGAATCATAAAGGGGCTTGATATGCAACAAAGTTCCAGGTACACAGTCTCCAGTTATTATAAAATCAATTCTGTATGGATTATGAGTGCCATCTATAAAGTGAAAGGTCTGCCTTTAATCCCAGCTCTTGGGAAACAGAGGCAGGCAGATTTCTGAGTTCAAGGCCAGCCTGGTCTACAGAGTAAGAGTTCCAGGACAGCCAGGGCTACATAGAGAAACCTTATCTTGAAAAACAAAACAAAACAGAAAAGCACACCTGAAAGCTCTAGAACAAACAGAAGCAAATACACCCAAGAGGAGTAGATGGCAGGAAATAATCAAACTCAGGGTGAAATCAACCAAGTAGAGAAAAAAGAACTATGAAAAGAATCAACAAAACCAGGAGCTGGCTCTTTGAGAAAATCAACAAAATAGATAAACCTTTAGCCAGACTAACCAGAGGGCACAGAGACAGTATCCAAATTAACAAAATCAGAAATGAAAAGGGAAATATAACAACAGAAAATGAGGAAATTCAAAAAAAATCATCAGATCCTACTACAAAAGCCTATACTCAACAAACCTGGGCAATCTGGATAAAATGGACACTTTTCTAGACAGATACCAGGTACTTAAGTTGAATCAGGATCAGATAAACCATCTAAGCAGTCCCATTACTCCTTAAAAAAAAAAAATACAAGCATTCATTAAAAGTCTCTCAACCAAGAAAAGCCCAGGACCAGATGGATTTAGTGCAGAATTCTATCAGACCTTCAAAGAAGTCCTAATACCAATACTCTTCAAAGTATTCCACAAAATAGAAACAGAAGGAGCACTACCCAATTCATTCTATGAAGCCACAGTTATGCTGATATCAAAACCACAAAAAGACCAAACAAAGAAAGAGAACCTCAGACCAATTTCCCTTATGAATATTGATGCAAAAATTATTGCAAACCAAATCCAAGAACGCATCAAAATGATTATTCACCATAATCAAGTAGGCTTCATCCCAGGGATGCAGGAACGGTTCGATATATGGAAATCCATCAATGTAATCCACTATATAAACAAACTCAAAGAAAAAAACATGATATTCGACATCCTTAGTCATCAGGGAAATACAAATCAATGCAACTCTGAGATTCTACCTTATGCCAGTCAGAATGGCTAAAATAAAAAAACTCAGGTGACAACAGATACTAGTGATGATGTGGAGAAGAGGAACACTCCTCCATTTCTGGTGGAACTGCAAGTTGGTACAAGCACTCTGGAAATCAGTTTGGCAGCTTCTCAGAATATTGGACATAGTACCTGAGGAGTCAGGTATACCACTCCTGGGCATATACCCAGAAGATGCTCCAGCATGTAATAAGGACAGATGCTCCACTGTGTTCATAGCAGCCTTATTTATAATAGCCAGAAGCTGGAAGCAACCCAGATGTCCCTCAACAGAGATACAGAAAATGTATATTTATACAATGGAATGCTACTACTCAGCTATTAAGCACAAGGACTTTGTGAAATTTTCAGGGAAATGAATAGATCTAGTAAATACCATCCTGAGTGAGGTAACTCAGTCACAAAAGACCACACATGGTATGCACTCACTGTTAAGTGGATATTAGGCAAAATTTGTGGAATACCCACCATACAACTCACAGATCACACAAAGCTCAAGAGGAAGAAGGACCAAAGAGTGGACGCTTCAGTCCTACTTAGAAGAGGGAACAATGTAATCAAGGGAAGTAGAGGGTGGGAGGGACTTGGGAGGAAGAGAAGAGGGGGCGGGGAAAAGACGGGAAAAATCAGGTATGGAAAGAGATGGAGGAGATGTACAGAGGGTCAGAAAATTGAACAGAGGTGTGTAGCAATGGGGGATGGGGAACTGAGGTAACAACCAGAAAGTCCCAGATACCAGGAAAGCAAGAGCCTCCCAGGACCCCATGGGGATGACATTAGCTGAAATAGCCCACAAAGGGGAGGGAGAAACCTGTCGAGACCATACCCAGATGCTAGACATGCCCCCAACCCCACTCCCCCGCCCACCCACCCCCACCCCACCCACCTGTTGAGGGATGGGGCCACCCACCCATCT
Organism: Apodemus sylvaticus; assembly: GCF_947179515.1. Classification (NCBI taxonomy): domain Eukaryota; kingdom Metazoa; phylum Chordata; class Mammalia; order Rodentia; family Muridae; genus Apodemus; species Apodemus sylvaticus. The sequence continues at coordinate 8,021,206 of NC_067494.1, read as the reverse complement.
CCAAAATTTTAATCCAGAATTGCTCCTATCTATAGGAAATACAGGGACAAAGAGTGGAACAGAGACTGAAGGAAAGGTCATCCAAAGACTGTCCCACCTGGGGATCCATCCTACATGCAGACACAAAACTGAGACACTATTGCAGATGCCAAGAAGTGCTCGCTGACAGGAGCCTGATACAGCTGTCCCCTGAGAGGTTCTGCCAGATCCCTGACCAATACAGATGTGGATGCTCACAGCCAACCATCTGACTGAGCACAGGGACCACAATGGAGGAGTTAGGGGGAGGACTGAAGGAGCTGATGGGGCCTTATCTGGCATCAATGGGAGGGGAGGCCCTTGGTCCTGTGAAGGTTTGATGCTCCAGTGTAGAGGAATGCTAGGGTGGTGAGGCGGGAGTGGGTAGGTGGGTCAGGGAGCACCCTCATAGAAGCAGGATAAGGGGGGATGGGACAGGGGGTTTGCAGAGGGAATACCAGGAATGGGGATAACATTTGAAATGTAAGTAAATAAAATATACAATTAAAAAAGAATAAGTCTGAGAATAAAGTCTTATATTCTTATAACTAACACTTGGCTAGTTACTAGACACGAATGCCCTCTTATTCCCTGATAGGCTACACAAATCCCAAGTGATCAACCCTTAAGCACATGCACTCATCAGTAATACCAAATGCATTTAGTAAGGTGTGTGTGTGTGTGTGTGTGTGCCTGTAACAAAAATAATTATTGAAAAAGAGATCTTGAACTTTGGAAGGAGAGATCGCAGGAGGAATTTGGAGAGAGAAGAGGAATTACGTAAATGTGGTACTTAAGTTCAAAATTCCCAAAATTAAAATAAAATAAAATAAGATAATTTGAATTAGCTTTTAGGAGGTGGAGAGACAGCTCAGTGGTTAAGCACTCACTGCTCTCACAGAGGACTGGGCTTTGGTTCCAAGTGCCCACTTCCAAGGCTGATAACTGTCTGGGACGCTAGTTCCAGGGTATCTGACATCCTTTGCTGGCCTGCTAGGCACCTGTGTGCATGCGGTTCACATATATACACTCAGGCACACATACAGAAAATGAGTGAATATATCATCAGTTATTTGTATTGTACATTTCCGGCGTCCACTGTGATCATTTGACACAGACATACGATGTGCCATGATTAAGTCAAGGCACTTAGCGCCTTTATCTTCCCAAACATCCATTATTGCCTCGTTGAAAAGCTCGAAGTTTCTCTCTTTCAGTTGTTCATAACATATATAATAAACTGTTGTTAGCCATGCTCTCTGCAGGAAGGCGTGGGACACCGGCACCCGCTTCTCCTCACTGTGTTTCTTCACTGGTGTCTGTCCTGCTTCTGTTCATCCCGACTCCTTTGCGTCCTGGCCTTGAGTGGCCACTGTCCTCCTCTTTCCTGCGGAGCAGTCCAGGTTTAGTTTCTGCATCCATTTCTTAACAGGAATACCAGGCGGAATGAACGTAATCTTCACACATGGATTTTTGCCAAATCGAGAGGGTGCTGTTTTGAGAAGGTCAGAGAGCATTAAATTCAAAGGTCTGGCTTTCTAGTCCGAAAATAAGAGGGTTAACTAATCATCTTAAAGGTATCTGTGGCTTATTGTCCCTCTAAAGCAGTATTAAGGATGCACCTAATCATTCTAAACAATTATCTTTATGTTGAACAACATTTTCTGAATCTGCACGTTGGCATATTTTGAGGTTTTATTTATTTATAAGGATTTATTTATTTGATACTATTGTAATGTTTCTATTTTTAATCATGCAATATTAATGCAGTCATAAAGATGTTCCAGGACGTTAAATGCCAAAGCACATTTATTAACTCGCCCCTTGTGTGTCTCATGTACACCCTCATATTTGAGTCCTTCATTTATTTATGCATTGATTTAAATATTCATTGGGCCTAGGCTGCATATCCAGCGCTTAACAGGCACACGTGAAGGGGACCAGAACGTGCGCTTTTTCTCGCTTCCCCTTTCAGTCTGGGTGGAAAATTAACTCTTAATATGGTCCTTGACACTTATTACAAAAGTCAAGACCTCCTTTAAGTAACACCATACAAAACAAAACAAAACAAACAAACAAACAAAACAAAAAAAGCCAGGCAGTGGTGGCGCACACCTTTAATCCCAGCACTTGGGAAGCAGAGGCAGGCGGATTTCTGAGTACGAGGCCAGCCTGGTCTACAGTGTGCTTTCCAGGACAGCCAGGGCTGTACAGAGAAACCCTGATTTGAACAAACAAAACAAAACAAAAAACCAAAATAAATAAATAAATAAATATCCCCATACTCTGTAAGATCTACATTGTTATCCTATTTTACTGCTAACAAAAAATGGCGTCAAGAGAGTTGAGGTTTAGTAACCTTGGCCAGGGTTGACATTATTTGATATTTTGATAGTTCTTAAAATGCTCCATCGTAACTATTTGTCAAACAGTTCTACCTTAAGTCAGTGTCTATTCTCATGACTCTCACTCCTTGGCTTCCCATCTATTATTTCATGAACATTTTGCTATTGTAAACTCCTAAATGTCAAACAACAACGATGACAACAAATCGATAGCTTGAGATTCAACACGCCCATCCTCAGTTCATCAGCTAGTCGCGACCACACTGCCACCTAGTGGTTAGTAGCTGCGGCTTCCGCAGTGGACAGAAAGTCAATTCAAACATCTCAAGCTATCACATCTATTAACTGGTTCTGGTTGGGTTATTTGGAATATACAGCTCATCTTATCATAGAGATGATATCGTGGATGACTATGAAGTTTCTAGTCTGTTTACGAAATCCCACCATGGAATCCACACCTTCCCTGTATTGTAATCCATTGTTGCAGGCCGGGGTTGGGGTGGGGACAATTAAGATAGCAATTATTTGGGATACACAGCTCATTTTTACCAGCTCCAATTCTCAGAAAACACAGGTGGAAGAGTTCACTGGGGTTAACAAGACAAATGATGTTGGATGAGGGTCCAGAGAGAGGTAAGGAGCAGGCACTGTGGAGAAGCAGGCACTGTGGAGAAGCAGGCACTGTGGAGAAGCAGGCACTGTGGAGAAGCGTATCCATTCAGAGGAGGGACATGTGACTATACATACATGACAAGACCATTCTTGGTGCGTGCAGAGAAAAGTGAGGAGCTCTGCTCTCCCAGAGTCCAGCGAGCAAGGGACAGGGTGCAGAACTGACCTCAAGATACCTGGAGGTCGGGTGCCCATCGACTTCCTATTCATTAGACCAGTTTGAATTTTCTATGAATGGGAAGATGCTTGTATATAGATGGACAATTAGCATAATTATTTCAAGACCTGTGTTTGTTATTGAGTTTATTAAGAACTCACTGTTCTTCATCCATTCACGTGATAATGAAAGCCCTGGATGTTTCTACGATTGGACGTTACAGTACCAGGCTCAGGCTATTGTAAGTACTCACTCACAAAGTGTATGAAGATGTTCTCACTTAATTCGGATAGCTACGTCAACTAGGGCAGCTGTACTGTGCGTTGGCACATTATCCTTTTAAAAGTTGATGAACCGTCTTTCATAATGGCAAGACCGTTCTCTGTGTGTCAGTCAGAGTTGAGTTTAGTCTCCAGCCCTTGCTATGGTCAGACTTGTGGCTTCTTAATTCTTTAATGATATTTATTACCTTTAATTCACTAATTCAACATCTATTAACTTTCCCATTATTTTTGAATATTGTAAAGTTGTTTTGAGCAACCTCTATTTATTCTTAATTTAATTCCCATTGTCAGATATATCTTGACATATTATTTTTTGTTATTTATTATCTTTTTTTCTTTTACTGACTTCCTACAGTTAAATTTAACACTTTAACACTATTCTATTTTGATACTATTCGATAGCTTCTGGATATATACACATTTTATTTATTTGATTTTCTCTGCCTTTCAGATGGGGGCATGTCTGACCAGCCATTGGTAGTCCACTGAATCTGTGCTCACCAGGAATTCCTGCCTGTGGCTGTTCCGTTACGCTTGTGTCTTTACCTGGTTTGAGCATTCGAATAATCCTGGCTTCATGGACTGAGACTGGCAATGCCCTTTCTGTTTGTTTTTCAAATGTGTCAAGAAGGAAGAATTGGCCGTAGATTTTGTTTGAAAATCTGATATAATTCTGTTACGAATCCATCTGGACCTGGACATTTTTAGTTGGGACTTTGTTACCATTTCAATTTCCTCATTTGATGTGGGTCTATTTCTGTCATTGACTCTTCTTAGTTTAATATAGGTGATTTGATGGAATCTCGAAAATTCTCCATTTCTTTAGGTTTTCCAATGTAATGGAGTGTAGGTTTTTAAAGTGTTCCCTTAAAATATTCTAAAAACTCTCTCTCTCTCTCTCTCTCTCTCTCTCTCTCTCTCTCTCTGTGTGTGTGTGTGTGTGTGTGTGTAGTTGAGAATCTTTCGATTTTGCTTATTTCTCAAAGAGCTAGCTCTTAGATTCATTGATCTTTGTATTGACTAAACAGTACTCTAGACTTAATTTAGATCCTACTATAGACGCAAACTCTTCTAGGTTCTAGGTTCACACAGATGTGCAGTGACTTAGGAGTTGGCACACCTGGGCTAACGGGTGCAGACTATGTCTGAGGATGTGCATGAGCTCCAAGGATTCCGCCATTTTATCCCAGGACTGCTGCACCTACTTGACGGAGTATATGCTGCATACTTCTTAGCTAAAGACTCAAAAGAGATCCTGTGTGGGACTGCAGTTGTCTCTCTGGGTGTCCCCTCTTCACTCAGTCTGTGTGGGCTGTCATCTGTATGCAGCCTGGATACAGATATTGGATATGACCTAAGACACTTTAAGAGCTTCCTGGAGGTGCAGAGATGCTGCTACCCCATGTACATTTTCTGAGTTTTAGTTATTTCAGTAGAAGAAAAGTCCTAGGCCTGTGTATCTTGGTCAAAAGCAGAAATTGAAAAGGCATTTATACAATAGATTTCTTTTGTCTTTCAAAATTCATCTTTTGAGTGCGGACCAAAAAAATCAGCTGTTTTTCCAGACTTTTTCTTTTACATTCCCAGTATTTCTTAAACTTACCATCATAATATTTATCTGCGTGTATTTTAATTTTGTGGTTTGGACGTACATCTCCATTAGGATAAAAATTTTCATAATTTTCGTTACTTAGTCAAAACCCAAAATCATACCTCACATGATGCTTCGTCCACTCCTCAGAGGGGCTGCAGGTGAGGAGCTGCACTGTGAACCTTCTCCCCACCTTAGCTTTTCAAGTAAAGGCTTGAGCCAATGATTGGGCAGGAGGAAGGGGGAGGAGCCGCGGGTTTGGGGAGGAGAAAAGGATCACCTGGGAATGGGAAGGAGCTATGAGGGATCTATGGAGAGGCTGTGGAGAGAAGCTGGTGGCCTGGAGAAACCACGAGTTATATAGGATAATATAGATAGGAATCGAGTAGTGTAGTGGGAGATCTGCCCAATCCAAGCTTATAGCTTGTTTTGTTAACTGAGTTGAGATTTCTATTACCAGGTAATTGGATTGGAAACAAAGTAGCAACACTCACACCTGATAGTTATTTGGCTAATACTTTGTACATGCTCAGAGAGCTCGTCCCCATTCCTCTTGGGGAGATGTTCATGGACAGCCCTCAGGTTGTCAACAGTTTAGAGACCAGCCTTCTCATCGGCATTTCAAGATTCTAAGAAGGTGTTGGGCTCTGCCACTCTGTTCCTTCTCCCACTCCCTTGCCTCCTCGTTGGTTGTTCACAGTTGCTAAGAGAAGTGATAAGTCATAGTAACAGTAAGATAGGCAGTTGGTGGCGGATGTGAAACGGAACCCAATGGCGTCTACTGAGATTTCCCACCAGGCCATCTGTCTAGAATTCTGAAAATATTGTAGCCTAGGATTCCAAAGATCCAGATGTGCAATCTGCTTTGCTGATTCTTGGCAATATAGAGAGCTATTGATTACCTTCTGAAGCCATGTTCTCACTTATAACACGAAAGTGCTAATAATACAGTTTGCCAGTCCTTATCTGCAAATACAATATCCTAAAAGCTATAAAAACCCAATGTTTCATATAACTTGTGTCACATCAAAACCAGATATGGATTAAACTTACATGGAGCCCTTTAGAAATTCTTACTGAGCCTATTTTGATTGTTCATAATCCCCTGGATTTATCATATAATGTACAATAAAGGCACAATTTATCTTTGTTAAAACTGAGATTACAAATCACCAAATCTGGCTCCAGTGTACATATCTTAACATAGCATGCGTTTGGAGCTCTTATTTTTTCAAAGACGTCAAAGCACGGGTAGATGTGAGGTGTTATATGGAATGGACACAGTTAAGTCCTGGGAGTGAGGTATCAATGATTTCAATCATGATCCTTTGGTGCCCCACCCCATGTAAATACAGGTTCTCAGCCCTTCTGAGGAGCACAAGTCTCCTATAGGACACTTTCTCAACAGAGGCCACACGTTTCTTTTTCACTTCTTTGTCTTTTTCTCATAAGTTTTTGCACTTCCTTCCCTTCCTCCTCAAGTCCCACTATTTTAATCTCATAAAAACAAGAACTCAACTGACAGCAGATGTGGAATAAGAGGAACACTCCTCCATTGTTGGTGGAACTGCAAGCTGGTACAACCACTCTGGAAATCATTCTGGCGGTTCCTCAGAAAAATTGGAAATAGTTCTACCTAGAGACCCAGATATACATACTACTCCTGGGCATATACCCAAAATATGCTTGAACATATAACAAGGACTCATGCTCCACTGTGTACATAGCAGCGCAAAACAATCCAGATGTCCTCAGCAAAAGAATGGATACAGAAAATGTGGTTCGTTTACACAATGGAATACTATTTGGCTATTAAAAATGAGGACATCATGAATTTTGCAAGCAAATGGATGGAACTAGAAAATATCCTGAGTGAAGAACCCAGATCCAAAAGGACATGCATCATATGTACTCAGTGATAAGTGGATATTAGCTAAAAAGTACAGAATACCTAGGACACAACCCACAGGCCACAAGAAGCAGGAAGGTCCAAGTAAGAATGCCTCAATCCCACGTAGAAGGGGAAATAAAATAATCAAGGGAGGCAGAGGGAGGGAGGGACCTGAGTGAAAACAGGATCAGATATGGGGGAGGACAGTGGAAAAGCCTAGACGTGAATGCAAGGGAATATGCAGCCTCAGGGGGCAGGAAAGTCCCAGAGACCTGGGAGGTGAGGACACAGTGGGGGAAACCTTACCCAAAATGCACAACAGTGAGGATCGAGAACTTGAAGAGAACCCAGCAGATAGACAGGGCCCCAAGCAGAGAAACAGAGTTACTAACACACAGTCAAAATTTCTGACCCAGAATTGTTCCCGACTAAAAGAACTGCAGTGACGAAGACGGGCAAGAGACTGAGGGAAAGGCGGTCCAGAGACAGGTCCCCTGGGATCCATCTCATGGGGGTGGGAGAACGCCAAGATCTGATACTATTACTGATGCTATGGTGTGCTTACAGATGGGAGCCTAGCATGGGTATTCTCCAAGAGCACCTGCCAGCAGCTGACTGAAGACAGATGCAGATACGTACAGTCAACCATTGGACTGAAGTTGGGGGCCCCCACGGTTGAGTTAGGGAAAGGACTGAAGAAGCTGAAGGAGAGGGCAACCCCATAGCAAGACCAACAGTCTCAACTAACCCAAGGAGCTCCCAGATACTGAGCTAACAACCATGCAGTGTAAATGACTGGTCTGAGCACCCCACCCCCGGCACATATATAGCAGGAGGTTGCCTGGTCTGGCCTCAATGAGAAAAGATGCATCTAATCCTGGAAATATTTGAGGGCCCAGAGAAGAGGGGGTGGTCCTGGGGAAGGGGGAAGGGGAAGCACCCTCCCGGGGGCAAGCGGGAGGAATAGGATGAGGAACTGTGAGAGAGGAGACCAGGAGGGGGGCAATGGCTGGAATGTGAATAAATAAAATAAAGCACACACAAGTGTACACATACACACACACACAATGAAAGGTACAAATCCTCTCCCCAGAAAAGGTCCCTAGCACACCACAGTCTTCTACAAGCTCTATGGGCAAGTCCCAAACTCCCTAAGGCCTACATAAATCCTCCTTCAGGGAGTTATTCTTTTAAGGAATAAAATTGTATCATATATCTAAGAAAATTGTCATTTTATGGTGAATCACTATTTAGCAATAATTTAAGTCATTCCCTGATGATTCCATCATTTTTAAACTGTAGAATGTGTAAATGTGTAGACAAATATAGTTAAAATGACTGCAAATCCTTCATAAATGACTATAACAATTAAACAATCTCTAAGGACATCACCAGCTCTGTTTTTCAGTGATTCTATTCTTCCCAGTAACTAAAATTCAATTAATATGTAAAATTCATAGTTTTACACATTATCTCTACAAATTTTCATGTATCTTCTGAGAGTTGAAATAGACAAATTAACATCACTGTACCAATTTGAAATTATAATTTCAAAAGGGCCAACTTACTTTTGTCTGGGGTCACCTAACTTGGTTTCCGAATGTCTGATGCAGTGGTACTGCCACGTGTCCAGCTGTCCTTGATGGGGATTATGTCTTGATATCCATCCTTCATCCAAGCTGTCATGGATACTCTAAGCCCATATTTGAACTTGATGTTTTAAGGCAGCGGTGGCACAAGCCTTTAAAACCAGCACTCTGGAGGCAGAGGCAGGTAGATCTCTGTAGTTCGAGGTAGCCTGGTCTACCGAATGAGTTATAGAATATCTAGGGCTACACAGAATTTGATGTTTTATATATAAGTTCACATTCGACATTTCTAACACTCTAAGATGGTGGCTCTGGTCTTCTCCTCTCTCACATATTCTTATGTGTTCTTAGATTTGGATTAAGGATCCAAATTTGCTCTTAGATTATTTATGTTAGCTCAGATAACGTTATGAACCAACAACTGTACTGTACAAAATCAAGAACAAGACCACCAGGCTGTCCCCAATGCCCACAAGCTTAAAAGCACAATATAACCAGCAATCTTAGCAAGGACTCAAATGCTTATTTAGAGAGGGTGCAATAAGCAATGATTTTAAGCAGAATAGTATTTTTAAAGCTTAGAATCTGTTGGAAAATATTTTTAAATCACATCTAGCAATACCTCTAGAAAACTAACTAACTAAATAAATAAATAAATAACTATCAGGTCAAATTTTCATTCATATGACATTTAATTCATTTCAGCGGGATTTTTTTTTAAAGTTTCCCTCTTGGGGGGGCTTAACCCACCCCACCTCACCTCTGCACTCCCCTCCCCCTCACTCCCCAGGGACATGGAAATTTCCCTCAAACTAGATCTGTGAAGTTACCATGAAGAATTCCTACCTGTCTCTCCGTTCATTATGGAATGCAAATCCACTATGCTCTCCGAGTCTTCTTGTGGCTAAACCCCACTGGGTCCCCTTGAATCAGGAGCTGGGCTTTATCAGGTTAGGTGTGAGCAAGTCTGGTGACTAAGAACACTGCACAGTGGGTCGGTTAATATTTGAGAGAAGTAAGAGGCCACACTGATGAGGATTTTAACAACAACCTAACAAAGATCTCGACGTTAACCCATGTTTGTGCTTCTAGGGATAATGCCAATGTTATGTTTGAGCAAGTACGATGGTAAGAATATATACATACCTTTGGTTTTCTGCATCAAGTTAAGATCTATCATCCTCATGTTTTTAAGGGAAGAATCATGAGCAAACATAGGTATCCATTGAAAACCACAAAAGGTTTTAATGCATCCCATCTTGCTCCAGGATATCTTTTCCGGTTGGGGGAATCTCTTAGGGGATCTGTTTTCAGCTCAGTGTTAGTTCACTGAACAGGTGACAACAGTCTGGAGCTTCGAGAAAAAATAAAGAAATGAGAGGAATGTGCTCTGTCCCTTTGTTTTCCTATTCTTTTCTTTAATCAAGACCATTATAAATGTCTCTCCAACTCATCGGCTTTTTGCCTTTTGTGTCTTAACTCTTACCTAGACTGACTTTCAGCAAAGCATCTTGGAATTCTGGCCGTCCACAGCAGCATAAACGCACATGTTTGTTGTTGTGACTCTGTGCCATTCCAAAAGGAAAATGTATGTGTGAGAGATCCAAACCTTCGAGAACAACGAGAAAGAGAAGGAAGATAACAGTGGGTAGGACATGCCAAGAAGACTCTGCACATGGAAAAGCAGATGTCGTTGATTTAGCAGAGCTGAGAAGAGGGGACTACGAGCTGGCCTGAGAGGAAATGCTTCAGCTCTTCAGATGCTCAGAGAGGACAATGGGTACCCCTCAAAGCACCCATGGTGGGGCTGCAGACTGGAGGAAAGTGCATGTGATGTGATGGTCCGTTAGAGCTGCAGGTCTCCTCAGGAGACTCTGGAGAGAGAGTTACGACTGGAAATGGAGAGCCAGATGGCATTGGTGAAAAGCAACACAGAGAAGGAGGCAATTAAATAGAGCAAATCACGTGAAAGATACAACTTTTCACACACACACCCCTTTCCTGCTAGATTGCTCACAGCTGTATTTTCTACTTTCTAGGAAGAGAGAGAAGTCCCAGGGCAGTCAGTGATACTCCATCCAGGAAAATGAGTCCACTATGGGACCTTTGATAAGGCATGGTTGTGACTGGCGTCTAGTGGACAGATATAAAATGATGGTCTGGAGCAGACTGGGAGCGCACAGCTTGCTCCGGCTGCACAGAGCTTAGGTTCCAGTCCTGAGGCCTCTGGTGAGAGCCTTCAGATCACCACTTCGGGATCCAGAACAGCCTGGGCTGCAACACCACATCTCCAGGTCCTGCAGGAGGCAAGAGGGGCATCCAGGAGGCTGGCTGGGAGGAGTCAGTGTGCTCTGGTGAGTCCAGCAGGCCCCTGCAGGAGCCCTCAAGTATCTGCTTCGGGATCTGAACAGCCTGGGCCACAGCATTCAGTCTCCAGGAAGTGCAGGAGACCTGGTGTGCACCCGGAAGCAGAATGGGAGCACACAGCTTGCTCCAGCGGCCCAGAGCTTGGGTTCCAGTCCTGAGGCCTCTGGCAGGAGCCCTCAGATCTCCACTTCGGGACCCAGAACAGTCTGGGCTGCAACACCACATCTACAGGTCCTGCAAGAGGCAAGAGGGGCATCCAGGAGGCCGACTGGGAGGAGTCAGTGTGCTCTGGTGAGCCCAGCAGGCCCCTGTGGGAGCCTTCAGGTGTCTGCTTCGGGATATGAACAGCCTGGGCCACAGCACTCAGTTTCCAGGAAGTGCAGGAGATCTGGTGTGCACCCGGAAGCAGACTGGAAGCCTGGGCCACAGCACCCTGTCTCCAGGCAGTGCAAGAGGTCAGCTGTGCACCAGAGGCCACCTGGGAAGAGGCAACTTGTACTGGTAAGTCCAGCATTGACAAGACCAACTAACACTAGTGAGAACTAGATGGCAAAAGGCAAATGCAGAAACATCACTAACAGAAATCAAGGCAATATGGTAGCATCTGAACCCAATTCTCCTTTAACAGCATGTCTTGGATACCCCATCACACCAGTAAAACAAGATATGGATTTAAAATCACTGGTCATGATGCTGGTACAGGAACACATGAAGGACATACTTAAAGAAATTCAGGAGAAAATGGATCAAACGTTAGAAGCCCTTACAAGGGAAACACAAAAATCATTGAAAGAAATTCAGGAGAATACAAAAGCCAATAAGGAGGAAACGCAAAAATCACTTAAAGAAATACAGGAGAACTTTGGTCAACAGGCTGCGGTCATGAAAGAGGAAACACAAAAATCTCTTAAAGAATTACAGGAAAGCACAAACAAGCAAGTGAAGGAGCTAAGCAAAACCATCCAGGATCTAAAATCAGAAGTAGAAACAACTAAGAAAACTCAAAGGGAGACAAAACTTTGGAGATAGAAAACCTTGGGAAGAAATCAGGGGACAGAGATGCAAATATCAACAATAGAATACAAGAGATAGAAGAAAGAATCTCAGATGCTGAAGATATCATAGAAACCATGGACTCAACAGTTAAAGAAAATGCAAAATGCAAAAAGTTTGTAACCCAAAATATCCAGGAAATCCAAGACACAATGAGAAGACCAAACCTAAAGATTATAGGCATAGATGAGAGTGAAGATTTACAACTTAAAGGGCGGGCAAATATCTTCAATAAAATTATGGGAGAAAACTTCCCTAACCTAAAGAGAGAGATGCCCATGAATGTACAAGAAGCCTACAGAACTCCAAACAGACTGGACCAGAACAGAAATACCTCCCGTCACATAATAATCAAAACACCAAATGTACTAAACAAAGAAAGAATATTAAAGGCAGTAAGAGAAAAAGGCCAAGTAACATATAAAGGAAGACCTATCAGAATCACAGCAGACTTTTCACCTGAGACTATGAAAGCTAGAAGATCCTGGGCAGATCTCATGCAGACTCTAAGAGAACACAAATGCCAGCCAAAACTACTATACCCAGCAAAACTCTCAATCACCATAGATGGAGAAACTAAGATATTTCATGACAAAACCAAGTTTACCCAATATCTATCCACAAACCCAGCCCTACAAAGGATAATAGGAGGAAAACAGCAATACAAGGAGGGAAACTTCACCCTGGAAAAAGCAAGATAGTAACCTTTCATCAAACCCAAAAGAAGTTAACTAATCAAATTTAAAAAAAATATCAACAACAACCTTCTCTCATCAAACCCAAAAGAAGTTAACCAATCAAATTTTAAAAATAACATCAAAAATGACAGGAAGTAACAATCACTATTCCTTAATATCTCTTAACATCAATGGACTCAATGCCCCCAATTAAAAGACATAGACTAACAGACTGGATACATAAACAGGACCCTGCATTTTGCTGCATACAGGAAACACACCTCAGGGTGAAAGACAAACACTATCTTAGAGTAAAAGGCTGGAAGACAATTTTATAAGCAAATGGTCTCAGGAAACAAGCTGAAGTAGCCATTCTAATATCAGATAAAATTGACTTTCAACCCAAAGTCATCAAAAGAGACTCTGAGGGACACTTCTTGCTGGTCAAAGGAAAAATACAAGAAGAACACTCAATCCTGAACATATATGCTCCAAATACAAGGGCACTCTCAATCATAAAAGAAACTTTATTAACGCTCAAAGCACACATTGCACCTAATACAATAATTGTGGGTGACTTCAACACTGCACTTTCCTCAATGGACGAATCAGGAAACCAGAAACTGAACAGGGACACAATGAAACTAATTGAAGCTTTGGACGGATTAGATTTAACAGATATATATATAGAACATTCTATCCTAAAGCAAAAGAATATACCTTTTTCTCAGCACCTCATGGTACCTTCTCCAAAATCGACCATATATGGTCACAAGACAGACCTCAACAAATATAAGAAGATCAAACTAATCCCATGCCTCCTATCAGGTCACTATGGAATAAAAGTCATCTTCAATAGCAACAAAAACAGCAGAAAACCCACATACACGTAGAAACTGAACAATATTCTACTCAATGATACCTTGGTCAAGGAAGAAATAAAGAAAGAAATTAAAGACTTTTTAGAACTTAATGAAAATGAAGACACAACATACCCAAATCTATGGGACACAATGAAAGCAGTGCTAAGAGGAAAACTCCTAGCCCTGAGTGCCTCCAAAAAGAAAATGGAGAGAGCATACACTACCAGCTTAATGACACACCTGAAAGCCCTGGAACAAAAAGAAGCTATTTCACCCAGGAGGAGTAGAAGGCAGGAAATCATCAAACTCAGGGCCGAAATCAATCAAGTAGAAACAAAGAGAACCATACAAAGAATCAACAAAACCAGGAGCTGGTTCTTTGAGAAAATCAACAAGATAGATAAACCCTTAGCTAGACTAACCAAAGGGCACAGAGACAGTATCCAGATTAACAGACTTAGAAATGAAAAGGGAGATATAACAACAGAAACTGAGGAAATTCAAAAAATCATTAGATCCTACTACAAAAGCCTATACTCAACACAACTGGAGAATCTGGAGGAAATGGACAGTTCCTAGACAGATATCCAACACCAAAACTAAATCAGGATCAAATAGATCAACTCAACAGTCCCATAACACCTGAAGAAATAAAAAGGGTCATAGAAAATCTCCCAACCAAAAAAAGCACGGGACCAGATGGCTTCCATGCCGAATTCTATCAGACCTTCATAGAAGACCTAACACCAATACTCTTCAAACTATTCCACAAAATAGAAACAGAAGGAACTATACCCAACTCGTTCTATGAAGCCACAATTACGCTGACACCAAAGCCACACAAAGATCCAACAAAGAAAGAGAACTTCAGGCCAATTTCTCTTATGAATATTGATGCAAAAATACTTAATAAAATTCTTGCCAACCAAATCCAAGAACACATCAAAATGATCATCCACCATGATCAAGTAGTCTTCATCCCAGGGATGCAGGGATGGTTCAATATAAGGAAATCCATCAATGCTATCCACTACATAAACTCAAAGAAAAAACCATATGATCATCTCATTAGTTGTAGAAAAAGCATTTGACAAAATTCAGCATCCTTTCATGCTAAAAGTCTTGGAAAGAACAGGAATTCAAGGCCCATACCTAAACATCATTAAAGCAATATACAGCAAACCGGTAGCCAACATCAAACTAAATGGAGAGAAACTTGAAGCAATCCCACTAAAATCAGGGACTAGACAAGGCTGTCCTCTCTCTCCATATCTTTTCAATATTATACTTGAAGTTCTAGCTAGAGTAATTAGACAACATAAAGAAGTCAAGGGGATACAAATTGGAAAGGAAGAAGTCAAATTATCACTATTTGCAGATGACATGAGGGTCTACTTAAGTGACCCGAAAACCTCCACCAGAGAACTCCTACAGCTGATAAACAACTTCAGCAAAGTGGCTGGTTATAAAATCAACTCAAGCAAATCAGTTGCCTTCCTATACTCAAACAATGAGCAGGCTGAGAAAGAAGTTAGGGAAATGACACCCTTCACAATAGCCACAAGCAATATGACTCTAACCAAACAAGTGAAAGATCTATATGACAAGAACTTCAAGTCTCTGAAGAAGGAAATCGAAGAAGACCTCAGAAAATGGAAAAATCTGCCATGCTCATGGATCGGCAGGATTAATATAGTTAAAATGACCATCTTGCCATAAGCAATCTACAGATTCAATGCAATCCCCATCAAAATCCCAACTCAGTTCTTTACAGAGTTAGAATAAGCAATTCTCAAATTCATCTGGAATAACAAAAAACCCAGGATAGCTAAAACTATTCTCAACAACAAAAGAAATTCTGGGGGAATCAGTATCCCTGACTTCAAGCAATACTACAGAGCAATAGTATTAAAAACTGCATGGTATTGGCACAGTGACAGACAAGTGGACCAATGGAATAGAACTGAAGATCCAGAAATGAACCCACACACCTATGGTCACTTGATCTTCGACAAAGGAGCCAAAAACATCCAGTGGAAAAAAGATAGCCTTTTCAACAAATGGTGCTGGTTCTATTGGAGGTCAGCATGCAGAAGAATGCGAATTGATCCATTCTTATCTCTGTGTATTAAACTTCACTCCAAGTGGATCAAGGACCTCCATGTAAAACCAAACACACTGAAACTAATAGAAAAGAAACTGGGGAAGACCCTTGAGGACATGGGCACGGGGGAAAAGTTCCTGAACAGATCAGCAATAGTTTATGCTCTAAGATCAAGAATTGACAAATGGGACCTCATAAAATTACAAAGTTTCTTTAAGGCAAAGGACACTGTTAAAAGGACAAAATGGCAACCATCAAATTGGGAAAGGATATTCACCAACCCTACATCTGATAGAGGGCTAATATCCAATATATACAAAGAACTCAAGAAGTTGGACACCAGAGAACCAAATAACCCTATTAAAAAATGGGGTACAGGTCTAAACAAAGAATTCTCACCTGAAGAAATTCGGATGGCTGAGAGGCACCTTAAGAAGTGCTCAACATAATTAGTCATTAGGGAAATGCAAATCAAAACAACCCTGAGATTTCACCTTACACCAGTCAGAATGGCTAAGGTCAAAAACTCAGAAGACAGCAGGTGTTGGCGAGGATGTGGAGGAAGAAGAACACTCCTCCACTGCTGGTGGGGCTGTAAGATGGTACAACCAGTTTGGAAATTAGTCTGGCGGTTCCTCAGAAAATTGGACATGACACTTCCAGAGGACCCTGTTATACCTCTCCTGGGCATATACCCAAAGGATTCCCCAGCATGCAATAAAGACACATGCTCCATTATGTTCATAGCAGCCTTATTTATAATAGCCCGAAGCTGAAAAGAACCCAGATGCCCCTCAAAGGAGGAATGGATAGAGAAAATGTGGTATATATACACAATGGAATACTACTCAGCAATTAGAAACAATGAATTCACAAAATTTTTAGGCAAATGGTTTGATCTGGAAAATATCATCCTAAGTGAGGTAACCCACTCACAAAAGAATACACATGGAATGTAATCTCTGATAAGTGGATATTAATTAGCTCAGAAGCCCTGAATACCCAAGGCACAAATAGCATAACAAATGACTCCCATGAAGAAGTATGGAGAGGGTCCTGATCCTGGAAAGGATTGATCTAGCATTGGAGGGGAATATAAGGACAGAGAAGAAAAGGAGGGAGGTAATAGGAGAATGGGTGGAGAGAAGAAGGTTTATGGGACATATGGGGAGGGGGATCCAGAAAAGGGGAAAACATTTGGAATGTAAACAAAGAATATAGAAAATAAAAATATTAATAAAAAAATGATGGTCTGGAAAAAATTCTACAAATGCCTGGGCCAGTTCCACATATCAAAGAACTGCCCTTCATATAATGTCAGTAGTGCCACGATTGGGAGTTCCTGTGCTAACCTGAAGTCCTGGTGCTTACCTTTAAGCCCACTGACTTGGAAGGAGGATCACAAGTTTGAAGCTACTCTGAACTAATAGTGAAACTACTATCTTTAAAGGGGACTGAGGATGGGGGAGGGAAATTATAAGTTAAAACAAGAATGCTCCAAGTGTGAGCCTCACTCCAACAGTCTTGGCATCCCCTGGGAACTTGTAGGAAAGGACACTCTCCCTCCACAGATAGACAAAATGGCAGATTTGGGCGGAGACTCAGCACTCTCGGGTTTAGTAGGTTTTCTAAGTAATTGTGATGCAGCTCTAGTTTTGGGAAGAGATGCTAAACCAGCTCTCTAAAGAGACTGCCACCCAGGAGGAACCTTATCACTGCTGAGAGTGGGGACCTTTAGTGCCATATGAAGTTAATCTTGCCTTACACACTCTTTGTATGTTAAGCTTCTCCTTAAGTTTACCTCCCAAAGGCCATACTCTTAAGAATGGAACGATCTGCCTCACCAAAATGATTCTCACGTGAAAATTTGCCCCAGACTTATCTACCCTCAAGCGATGACATTTGACTAAAACCAACCTCAATGTAAATTACATTGTACCCAGTCTTGACGTGTAAAGACATTGTGACCCAACCTAATACTATAGCAAATGAGTCTCAACCAATCACAGCATTCATGGCCAGCCAGGGCTATTGACTGATCAGACGATGTTCCTCTTAAAGTCAACCTTGAGGACAGCCAAGGTTGCTCCTGAATACGACTCCCTTCTCTCCCTACATATGGTGGGTGGACATTTTGGACTATCTTTTTTCTGGACTGTTACCTTCTACCAAAAAGTTATCCTTGCCAAAGTAAATTTTATTCTCATGGTCTTTATCTTTCATTTTCTTATAATTTAAGTGTTTGCAAAATAAAGTAGGTTTGAAAAATAGGGCACAGATTAAAATCTAGTCCAAATCACAGAATAATAATTTTATTCTAAGTTCAATACAAATGCTATAAAATCCCCTCACAGGCACCTTGACACTGCCTGAAGGGCCAGGACCCAGAGGCTGGATAGCCCGGAAACCTAAGATAGAACCAAATTCCACTGGAGAGAGAAAGAAAAGGGGGTGTGTTCAATGAAAAAAATGATTCCTAATGATATTCTGCTGTACTCATAGAGTGGTATCTAGCCCAATTGTTATCAGAGAGGCTTTATTCAGCAGCTGATGTTAACAAGTGCAGACATACATAGCCAAACACTGGCTTCCTTCAGAAGAGGGGGAGGAAGGATTGTAGAAGGGGTCAAGGACACCACAAGAAAACAGGATAGAAGCAACTCTCCTGGCCTCACAGGGGCTCCCAGAGCCTGATCCGACAATCACAGAGCCTACATGGATCTCACCTAGGTCCTTTGTGCATGTTACGGTTGTGTAGCCGGATCTTGTGGCTCTCCTAACAGCGGGAACAAGGGCTGTCTCTGACTCTTTTGCCTGCTTTGGGGACTCTATCCTCATACTAGTTTTCCTCTTCAGCCTGAATATAAGGGGAGCTTCCTAGTCTTATTGCAACTTGACATGTTTGGCTGATATCCCTGGAAGGCCTGCCCAGAAACAGTGAAGGAATGAAAATGTAGGAGAGGGGAGGCAGGGAGGAGATGGATTGGAGGAGACGGGTTATGGAACTACAGTTGGGATATAATGTGTGAGGGAATAAATTTATTTAATCCCCTTACTTCCTCCTCAGAACAGAATCATTCCTGGACATAGAGGTAATTAGACTATGGCAAGACTGGGAGAAGCAGTAAACATTAGGAACACCTTTTACTCCTTTGCTCAAAACTGCTGCACAGTTTCTTTAGTGGATGCTGTTCTCTGCCTCTGATAAATGTTTGACAGGTCCACACCTTCATATTAAGACAAGCTGAAGTCTCAGCTCACACACTCAATGTGTGTGCACATGTACCCATCAAAAATGCTGTATTTATTTGTAGGGAGACATATCTTCCCCTTCTGTACAACTCACATGAAAGGAAGATATTTGTTAGCTATAGATTTTTCTCTCTGTGTCATTCTGCTTCTCCCACAGTTGCTGACTATATTTCATCCACCAGGTTTGGGGTGCAGGTGAGGGAGCATGCTCTTGGGGTGTGATGGATGGTTCCAGGGGGCTCCTCCTCTCAATGGGGAATTACTTAGGTTTAGCACATGTCATTCTGTAATGGGAAACGGACCCAGTTCCAATTACCACAGTTCCTGTGGTCCTAATGCTCCAGCGGTCCATCTAAGAGGAGATGTGGCCCGTGCTACATTCCACAAACACCAGACAAAGCACTCCACAAAGCACAAATACACAAAACACAAATACACAAAGCACTCCACTGTGGCTCCTCTCTCTCTTCTGCCAACATGGCTGTCCTCTGGCCATGGGAAACTCTTTATGTATCCTTTTCTTGACAAACTGTGAGCTCACAGGAGTGTCTTGGCACAGCCATCTTGGTTCTTCACAGGACAGTACAACTCCCTCAGCCTTAACTTAAGCACCCAGGCACTTTCTCTGAGCAGGTCCCTTTCTAACTAAACTGGGCTGCATATCAGTTATCACGTCTCTTTCCTTAGAGAAGGGAAATTCCACTCCTCCATCTTCTGGCCCTTTATCCTATGTTTGGAGATGGAGTAAGTTCAAAACTGTGAACACAATGGGACTGAAGAGCTGGGACAAGACGCTAAGAGTACTTGCTGCTCTTGCAAAGGACCTAGGTTCAGTTCTCAGCACCCACGTGAGGTAGTTCACGGCTGCTTAAGACTCCAGTTCAAAGGGATCCAGCACCACCTTTTGTTTTTGTGGCCACGGACATGCATGTTACACACACACACACACACACACACATATACACACACATACATGCATGCATGCACACATGCACATATGCACACATACACATACATATATAAAATAAAAATAATGTTTTTTAAGTCTGTACCTATGTCTCTAATATTTCCACAGCATTTTGTCATTTCTCGTAAGGTTTATTCCATTTTCATTTCTGGATCACATACCTATTGTTTTGAGGTTTTACCTAAAATAAAGCAAGACCTATCCTATTCTTACTGCTTTATTCAGATACACAGATGGAGGAAACTTAAGAATATCAAATAAGGAAATGAATGCTAAGGTAACAAAGAAGAAGCATGTGCCACAGCTCCTCCCACAGTTGCCATATATCTACTCATCATCCACCTTGACTAAACACAGGATTACTTTCTTATTAAACTTTAATTTTCATTAGGGAAGAAAAATGCATTGGCTTAGATCTCTATGAACTAGGTCAGGCAAGCCAATTGATGATGCTATCTATTGTGAGGTATTATAATAGGAAAGGAAACATTTCTTTTTGTACATGTTTTGTCTTACCATGATGTTTTCAAATGAGGATCTGAAGGACAGAAACTTTAAAACCAAACAGCAGTCCCATAAATTTTACTTTCCACACTTCAGATGTTCTTTGACTATCTCCCCCCCATCAACTGGAAAAGTATGCATAGGGTGTCTAGCTCTGGCACCTGTAAAACCCCCTCACTGTTTGCCTTAGGAAGGCCCTAGAACACTGCTCTACAGACCTGCCATAGCAGTATCTGGGGAAGGACCTCAGACAGGGGTCATCTGCCCTTGCTTCTGGTCTTTTGAAAGGCACGTGCCCTTTCCGTGACCCTAGGCCCTTGCTTCTCCTAACATGCATCTTCCATAAAATGTAGATGATTGCCAAATAACTTTCCCCAGTCCTGATACGTTACAATTCTGGGCGTATTAAAAAACGCTCTGCTCTACCAGGCGGTGGTGCACACCTTTAATCCCAGCACTTGGGAGGCAGAGGCAGGAGGATTTCTGAGTCCGAGGCCAGCCTGGTCTACAGAGTGAATTCTAGGACAGCCAGGGCTACACAGAGAAACCCTGTCTCAAAAGCCAAAAACCCAAAAACAAAACAAAACAAAACAAAACAAACAAACAAACAAACAAAAAAAGCCGCTCTGCTCTGTGAAGAAAGGAGACAAGGAACTGCAGAGAACAGAGAATGTATCTGACTCACCTCACTTCTTTTTTTTTAATTTGATATAATTTATTTACATTTCAAATGATTTCCCCTTTTCTAGCCCCCCCCACTCCCCGAAAGTCCCGTAAGCCCCCTTCTCTTCCCCTGTCCTCACTTCTTTTATTCATCCCTTCCCGTCACATTTTGCCTGCAATTTCACGGCAAATGACCTAGGGGGCGCTCAGCATCAGTGCAGCTTTGCTTGCTAATTCCCAAAGAATCTTAGCTTTTATTTTTGCGTATATTGAAGTCTGATAAATCCGAAGCATTTCTGTGGCTACTGAGTGTTTCGTCTTGGAGCACCAAGCTAGCCAATGAAGTGGAGAAAATTACATCAGCGCATTAATAAACGTGCATTTTCAACGAGCCTTCAGTTCATTATCCTGAACTGCAAATAACTGATCCTTAAGCATTTGAGATGTACAATCTGCAGTCGTACAGCATAGGAATGCCTGGGTGCTAAATTATCTACATGGAACACATGTACGATCATTTTTGGATTCAAAAGTGCCTTACATATTGCCAGAAAAAAAGTACAGCAGCAAAATAGAATATAAAAGCTCCAGCATCTAGGAGATTGTCCTTCCTAGCTCACGCACAGCACTGCATATATGTGTGCAGTAGCAGTTTTGTAATGCTGTGGTATACTGTACTTTGCCTTTTTTTCATTAAAAAAAAATTAAATATTGTGATTAACCGAAGGCGTTGTTAGGAGACAGAGAAAATTAACATCATTATTCAAATCATTCCTTTGGTTAATGATGGAATAAGACATCTAAAAAGATTTCTATGAATAATAATTCTTCCCATGAAGAGGACTGAAATTCACTAGGAATGAAATGTTCTTAGGAGCTAATACGGGTTTTATTGAGATTACATTTGTGTTACTGGTGCTGCAGTACCCATCAGATACTGAGGCAGTTATTTCGGTGATGACTTACGTTCTTTGAGACAATTAAAAGTGACAGGATGCAGGGACTTATCACATCATCCCTATAAGACCATAGATACAATGAGGACAGGCTCTTATTTGTCTATGCATCTGAAGCCCTCCTGGGGGTTGACTCTAGGATAAGAGACTGTGCTGAACAATAGACATTATCCTAATTGAATAGCAGAATTATCTGAAATTTTGTAAATTGGACAGAATTTTCTTTCTTTTCCTTGATATTATTATGTGATTGCTTCCTGAACCAGAAGGAGAAAACGAAGAGGGCTGAAATACCCAATTAAAAGTGTTCAACAGGGATTTTCACCTCCCCTGGCTCAGGTCTGTAGTGCACTGTCAAGGACAAACACAGCAGTAGTGGAGATGATTGCAAATCCTTCCTCCTTCCTGTTCACCCCCCACCCCCCAGGCAGGGTGCCAGGAGGCTCCTCCTCCTCCATGACATCTTGCTGGTCTTCAACTCTTCTGCTCAGAGACTGAGAGCTGGGACTTAGTTACTTCCCAGCATACCTATACCTGTTGGGCTCACTTGGCTAGCCTGTGTCTTCCTTATATTAACTCTGCATTTCTTTTAGACAGGACCCTACGCTGTCTGGTCTGATGCCCTGGGCACACATGGAGCAGAGGGAAGCCTTGTCTGGACTCAGCGGGAGAGGATGAACGGGATGAGGATGGGTAGTGGTTTGAGACTCTCCTCCTTTTTTAAGAATTATGTACTTACTTTGTGTATATGAGTACAGTGTAGCTGTCTTCAGACACACCAGAAGAGGGCATCAGATTCCATTACAGACAGTTGTGAGCCCTCATGTGGTTGCTGGGAATTGAATCCAGGACCTCTGGAAAAACAGTCAGTGCACTTAACCACTGAGCCATCTCTCCAGCCCCTTGAGATCCTTTTATACAGTGCATCATGGTGACCCCCCCATCATAAAATTATTTTTGTTGCTATTTCATAACTGTAATCTTGCTACTGTTGTAGATCATAATGTGATTAGCTTTTTGTACATAAGAGCTTTGTCAAAGGTTGAGATCTGCTGTACTGGGGTAATTATAGCAGGAAGTGCTGAAATACAGGATTAAGTAAGAGAGTACTCATTTGCTGATTACTAGCTTTATGACGTTGGTTAAAGTCTCCAAGTCTTTGATTTTTTAATCATCATGCTCCACTATGTTCATATTCGCCATATTTATAATAGCCAGAAGCTGGAAAGAACCCAGATGTCCCTCAACAGAGGAATGGATATAGAAAACATGGTACATTTACACAATGGAGTACTACTCAGCTATTATAAACAATGACTTCATGAAAATCGCAGACAAATGAACGGAACTTGAAAATATCATCCCAAGTGAGGTAACCCAGTCACAAAAGAACACACACTGTGCGCACTCACTGATAAGTGGATATTAGCCCAAAAGTTTGGAATACCCAAGATACAATTCACAAGCCATATGAAGCCCAGTGCTTCTTAGAAGGGGGAACAAAATACTCACAGGAGGAAATATGGAGACAAGATGTGGAGCAGAGACTGAAGGAAAGGCCATCCAGAGCCTGTCCCGCCTGAGGACTCATCCCATACACAGTTACCAAACCTGGATGCTATTGTGGATACCTGCTAACAGGAGCCTGATACAGCTGTCTCCTGAGAGAATCTGCCATAGCCTGAAAAATACAGAGGTGGGGGCTCCCAGCAAACCATTATACTGAGCACAGGGTCCCCAGTGGAGGAGTTGGAGAAAGGACAGAAGGATCTGAGGGATTTGCCATCCCATGGGGGAAGCAACAGAATTAACCGGCCAGATC
Source organism: Apodemus sylvaticus (assembly GCF_947179515.1). Lineage (NCBI taxonomy): Eukaryota > Metazoa > Chordata > Mammalia > Rodentia > Muridae > Apodemus > Apodemus sylvaticus. The sequence goes on along the minus strand of NC_067494.1, from coordinate 7,997,431 downwards.
CCCAGAGCTCCTAGGGATTGGACCACCAACCAAAGAGTACACAGGAGGGACCCATGGCTCTAGCTGCATATGTGGCAGAAGATAGCCTTGTTGGACATCAGTGGGAGGAGCGGTCCTTTGGCCTGAGGATGTTTGATGCCCCAGTGTAGGGGAATGCCAGGGCAGGAAGGCAGGAGGGGGGAGGAGCACCCTCATAGAGGCTGGTGGAAGGGGGATGGGATAAGGGGTTTCCAAAGAGGAGACTTGGACAGGAGAAAACATTTGAGAAGAAAATATCCAATTTAATAAGAAAGAAAGAAAGAAAGAAAGAAAGAAAGAAAGAAAGAAAGAAAGAAAGAAAGAAAGAAAGAAAGAAAGAAAGAAAGAAAGAAAGGAAGGAAGAAAGGAAGAAAGGAAGGAAGGAAGGAAGGAAGGAAGGAAGGAAGGAAGAAAGAAAGAAAGAAAGAAAGAAAGAAAGAAAGAAAGACAGAGAGAGAAAGAAAGAGAAAGAAAGAGGGAGGAAGGAAAGAAAGAAAGAAAGAGGGAGGGAGGAAGGAAGGAAAGAAAGAAAGAAAGAAAGAAAGAAAGAAAGAAAGAAAGAAAGAAAGAAAGAAAGAAAGGAAGGAAGGAAGGAAGAAAGAAAGGAAGGAAGGAAGGAAGGAAGGAAGGAAGAAGAAAGAAAGAAAGAAAGAAAGAAAGAAAGAAAGAAAGAAAGAAAGAAAGAAAGAAAGAAAGAAAGAAAGAAAGAAAGAAAAATGAATTGGAAGATGATTTGGAAAAGGCAGCAGAACTTCATGAACGGCACTGTTGAGTTTCCTCAGCCTTCTATTCCCAAGAAACCAATGAGAAGGCATCCAGATGCTGAGATTTCTGGCATCTTTATCTTGGACTTCTCAGCAGTCCAAGCATTAAGGACTAAGTTCCTGTTGTTTTTAAAGTACCCAGTAAGAAGTATTTTATGGTAACTGTGTTGCGGTCCAGTTGGGGTTCCACATCCTCTGCTTCCTGGCACCCATGTGTCCGGATGTACCTGCAGGGCACGCTAGAATGCAGGATCCCATCCTGCTGGGAGTGAGCTGTGGGGAAGGAAGATCTTAGTGTTACAGCTCTTCCCTGACAATCTTCAGTGAGACAGCCCTTGAGACTATCTTAGCTGGTGCGTTTACCTGTATGTGAGGTAGGCTTGTGCACATTTATTCAGGGTGAACTAGGGGTATATATGGACCTTAGAGAGAGGGAGAGGGTTTTCAAGGTAAATGAAAATCATTGGCTACCGTTCAAAGTTTGGCGGATGCCTCATTTATATGGAGAGACAGTCTAGGAATCCCAGGTACTTGCTGGGTGGGTTTGAGACAGGCTAGGCTGACTCCATGACAGGCTTCAAATAGGCAACTCAGGACACTAGGCCTAAATCTCTGTTTCCAAAAACTGGGCAAGTCCAAGAAAGTCCAGAGTTCAGAAGCTGCCCCAACAGCTGGCCTGAGGCGAGGATGGAGGGTCAGCGGCAGTTTCCAGACTTCCCCAGTTACGGTTTCCAGTACCCCAGGCCCCAGCATTGGTTTTGGAAAGCCCCTAGACAAGGTCAGAGAAGGGGAAGATGGCTGGTAAAGGGAGTCCCCCAGCTCAGAGATGCTATCTGGTCACCGTAGACTTTGACTTTAGTTAGCTGGGTTTCCTCACAGTATTTAGTTATAATAGTGTGTTTTATTCCTGAAGCTTCTTGATGTGAGTCAGAATACATTTTATTAGTTCAGCTCGGGTCGGGTTTTAGGTTAATCGATGCCAAAAACATTCGATGGCAAGGTTTAGATATACAATCATCAGAACGGTTTGTATAAAAATTTAATACCCAAGACATAATCCA